>NW_023260249.1:0-23334 GCF_009762535.1 Notolabrus celidotus | reverse complement strand
TTTCAAAATAAAAGCCTCTTGTTCTGTGTCTCTGTTACACATTTTAATCTGAAAGAGAGATTTAATAAATGAATGCATGAGAACGTAGAGAGCTGTGCCGAGCTCTCCTGTGTCCCGCCTCCTCCGCCTGGGCTCCACCCTGAGAAAGTAGGGCGCCGTGGCGTGACGAGGCTCTGCTGTTTGTCCTGCAGGTGAGACGGGTTCACTTACGTAACAGAGCGAGGAGCAAACAGCCGGTCTGCAGGTCCGCCTTCACCTCCAGAGTTCACCTGATAACAGAGCCAGAGATCCATCATGAAGCAGCTTCAATCATTCAATCAGACTTTATTTATAAAGAGCTTTTCAGACAAAGACATGGGAACAAAGTGCTGAACAGAAAAACCACTTCAAATAGAATACAGTAAGAAAAACATCCCACCCCAAACCCTGAACCCTGAACCCCAAACCCCAAACCCTGAACCCTGAACCCTGAACCCCAAACCCCGAACCCCAAACCCTGAACCCTGAACCCTGAACCCCAAACCCTGAACCCTGAACCCTGAACCCCAAACCCCGAACCCCAAACCCTGAACCCTGAACCCTGAACCCCGAACCCTGAACCCTGAACCCCAAACCCTGAACCCTGAACCCTGAACCCTGAACCCCAAACCCTGAACCCCAAACCCTGAACCCTGAACCCCAAACCCTGAATCCAAAATCCTGAACCCTGAACCCTGAACCCCAAACCCTGAACCCTGAACCCTGAACCCCAAACCCCGAACCCTGAACCCTGAACCCTGAACCCCAAACCCTGAACCCTGAACCCTGAACCCCAAACCCTGAACCCTGACCCCTGAACCCTGAACCCTGAACCCCAAACCCTGAACCCTGAACCCCAAACCCTGAACCCCAAACCCCGAACCCCAAACCCTGAACCCTGAACCCTGAACCCCAAACCCTGAACCCTGAACCCTGAACCCCAAACCCCGAACCCCAAACCCTGAACCCTGAACCCTGAACCCCAAACCCTGAACCCTGAACCCCAAACCCTGAACCCTGAACCCTGAACCCTGAACCCCAAACCCTGAACCCTGAACCCTGAACCCTGAACCCTGAACCCCAAACCCTGAACCCCAAACCCTGAACCCTGAACCCCAAACCCTGAATCCAAAATCCTGAACCCTGAACCCTGAACCCTGAACCCCAAACCCTGAACCCTGAACCCTGAACCCCAAACCCCGAACCCTGAACCCTGAACCCCAAACCCTGAACCCTGAACCCTGAACCCCAAACCCTGAACCCTGAACCCTGAACCCCAAACCCCGAACCCTGAACCCTGAACCCCAAACCCTGAACCCCAAACCCTGAACCCCAAACCCCACCCCAAACCCTGAACCCTGAACCCTGAACCCCAAACCCTGAACCCTGAACCCCAAACCCTGAACCCTGAACCCTGAACCCCAAACCCCGAACCCTGAACCCTGAACCCCAAACCCTGAACCCTGAACCCTGAACCCCAAACCCTGAACCCTGAACCCTGAACCCCAAACCCCGAACCCTGAACCCTGAACCCCAAACCCTGAACCCTGAACCCCACCCCAAACCCTGAACCCCAAACCCCACCCCAAACCCTGAACCCTGAACCCCAAACCCTGAACCCTGAACCCCAAACCCTGAACCCTGAACCCCAAACCCTGAATCCAAAACCCTGAACCCTGAACCCTGAACCCCAAACCCTGAACCCTGAACCCTGAACCCCAAACCCCGAACCCTGAACCCTGAACCCCAAACCCTGAACCCTGAACCCTGATTCCCGAACCCTGAACCCTGAACCCCAAACCCCGAACCCTGAACCCTGAACCCCAAACCCTGAACCCTGAACCCCACCCCAAACCCTGAACCCTGAACCCTGAACCCCAAACCCTGAACCCTGAACCCCAAACCCTGAACCCTGAACCCTGAACCCCAAACCCTGAACCCCACCCCAAACCCTGAACCCCAAACCCCACCCCAAACCCTGAACCCCAAACCCTGAACCCCAAACCCTGAATCCCAAACCCTGAACCCAAAACCCCGAACCCCAAACCCTGAATCCCAAACCCTGAACCCCAAACCCTGAATCCCAAACCCTGAACCCCAAACCCTGAATCCCAAACCCTGAACCCCAAACCCTGAACCCCAAACCCTGAATCCCAAACCCTGAACCCCAAACCCTGAACCCCAAACTCTGAACCCCAAACCCTGGACCCCAAACCCACCCCATAATCCTAAGGTGAAGAACACAATATGCAACAATAATAATAAAAACAATATAAAATCAAAGTTTCTGAAAGAAGTGAGGAAACGCTCTCATGATATCTTAGTGAGGAAACACTGGAGGTAAAATAAGATGTTCAAACTCAAAACAGGAAATTAAAATCACCAAAATAAAATACATTTCCAAGATAATAAAAGACTAAAATATTAAACCATTAAAAGACCTTAAGATGCTAGACTTAAAATAAACAAATAAAGTAGAATAAAAGTGACTACATTTGAAATAGATAATAAATAAATAAATAAAAGTATTAAGAATAAAAATAAAACTCAGTCAGACTAAAAAGGTCGTTTAAAACACAAACACGCCTCCACCAGACCGAAGCAGCTCCTTGGATCAGGTTACAGTTTTTCTCATTCACATTTTCTGACAGCATGCCTCAGAGTGTCACAACTCTACACACACACACACACACACACACACACACACACACACACACACACATACACACACACACACACAAAGCAAAACCCCTCAGCCCCAACTTCACATTCAAAACAATCCACCATATGATCAGACATTTGTAAGAACCAGTTGAACCCTGATGTGTTCAAACTCTTCTTCCCCATTCATCATGATGACTCAGGCCTTTTAACTTCACTCATGATGTGGATGAGGAGCTGAGGCCAGACTGGAACAGAAGACAGGATGCAGCATGTTATTATTTACTGTAACTGTATACAGTAAAGTCTTCTGTTGTGTTGTATGTAGAACACTGTATGGGATGTATGGGAGGTACACTGTGTACACTGGTTTTTGGGAGAAATAAAATATATTTGTTACCCTGTATTTCTGTGTTTTGAGTATAAAAACAATATTATAAAATATCTTAAACACACTGATCTATGTAGTGTCTGCAGTAAGTGAAACACTGAACAGATAAAAGGCCTGAGTCATCATGATGAGTGGAGAAGAAGAGTTTGAACACATCAGGATTCAACTGGTTCTTATAAATGTCTGATCATATGGTGGATTGTTTTGAATGTAAAGTTATGGCTGAGGGGTTTTGCTGTGTGTGTGTGTGTGTGTGTGTGTGTGTGTGTGCGTGTGTGTGTGTGTGTAGAGTTGTGAGAGTGTGAGGCACGCTGTCAGAAAATGTGAATGAGAAAAACTGTAAACCTGATCAGTGTGTCTACAATTAAGCACTCGTGTGTTTGTGCACCTGATGTCTGTGTTCAACCAATCGGCTCATAGGTGTGGTCATGTGACAGGAAGTGCTTTGGAATTGAAGGAAGTGACATCATGCTATACCTCTGTGTCTAATGTGTACGGGTGTGTTTAGTGTGTTGTAAATCAGTGTGTGTTGTTTTGCAGTGTGAGGCTGACACTGTGTTTATAGTGGAGCAGATCTGGGTGGAGGTGTTTCTCCTTGAGTGTGTGGTTTTTAATTTTAATGTTTTTATTCAGTCATAAAAAAGTGTAAAAAGAGATGTTTCCTCTGGCTGAGCAGCGGGGGAAATAAAGAGAGCTGATTGTAAAACTGAGTGTCAGGTGTTTGCTCATGTGATGAGTCAGTGTTCACAGCGGGGTCATTAACTTTAGATTCTGAATGACTGAGTGTTCCTAATGAAAAGAAGAGATGTTCTTCATGAACACTGAGCCACATGAAGTGTGTGTAGTGATTTTAAAGAAGTGTGTTTTAAACTGCAGTGTGAGTGTGAAGCAGACACTGTGCTTGTAGTTTAGCAGGATTGGTTCAGGGGGTTGGTGCATGGGTTACATGTTGTGGTCATTGTAGTGTTTATGTGTAAACAACAACATGAAGGACATGGTCTGCAGTTACACCTCCTGTCCTGTAGGGGGAGACAGAGGCCAGACTCTGCTGCTGTTTATAGGGAGGCAGAATAAAAACAACATTAACTTCATCTCTGAGCTCCACATGGACCTCCAGCTGAGAGCTCTACATGCTCCTTTATTTAATACAGAGACATTAAAACATGAAGTCTAATGTGAGACTGTCTGATCTAATGAAGTGTGCACAAACACTCTCACTCCTCCTCACACAGCAGGGGGGAGGCAGGGGGGAGGAGGAGGAGGAGGAGGAGGAGGAGGGCTCTGAGATCTGATCCAATGTGAGTGTGAAGCAGGAACTGTGCTTGTAGTTTATCAGGATTGGTTCAGGGGATTGGTGCATGGGTTACATGTTGTGGTCTTTGTAGTGTTTAGGTGTAAACAACTACCATGAAGGACCTGGTCTGCAGTTACACCTCCTGTCCTGTAGGGGGAGACAGAGGCCAGACTCTGCTGCTGTTTACAGGGAGGCAGAATAAAAACAACATTAACTTCATCTCTGAGCTCCACATGGACCTCCAGCTGAGAGCTCTACATGCTCCTTTATTTAATACAGAGACATTAAAACATGAAGTCTAATCTGAGACTGTCTGATCTAATGAAGTGTGCACAAACACTCTCACTCCTCCTCACACAGCAGGGGGGAGGAGGGAGGGAGGAGGGAGGAGGAGGGCTCTGAGATCTGACGCAGTGTGAGTCTCTGCTGCCTCACTTCCACTCCCCGCTCCCAGGAAGCAGCTGGCGGATCTGCAGGCTCCTAAACACGGACACTATCCCCGGGAGAGAGCTCCGGATCCCGGCCTTTGAGGCCATGAGGACGCCCGGTCCGGAGAGACTCAGCCCGCGGACCAGCAGCCCGGCTCGGGGATCGAACCAGGTCCTGAACCAGGTCCTGTAGCGGCTCGGAGGTTTTCATTGTGTCCTGGTGGCGCAGGAGAAAAGGATGCGGACTCACGCGCTCCTCCTGCTGCCTGATCCTCCCCCGACAGAAACCCAGTCCTGTGTCCTCTCAGAGTCCAGCATGCTGCGCGATCCGAGTCCATGAGAAGTCTCCATGAAAACAAGGAGGAGGAGGAGGAGGGAGGGGGGTCTGCCATGGAGGACAAGGAGACCAGTCTGCAGACGGCCAGGCTGTGGAGGGATGCCGCCCTGCGCTCCAGGAAGCTGAGGAGCACCCTGCGCCAGCTCACCCTGTGCTCCAAAGACCACCAGATCATCCTGCCGGATGACATAGAGGACATCGAGGTGCTGAACCTGGGGAACAACTCCCTCCAGGAGCTCCCAGACGGGCTGGGGTCCTCCCTGAACCACCTGCGCATCCTGGTCCTCCGCAGGAACAAGTTCTCAGCCGTGCCCCGGGTGGTGTTCGAGCTGGGTCAGCTGGTGGAGCTCGACATGAGCCACAACAGTCTGAGGAGCTTCTCTGAGGGGGTAGGTCTGCTGAGGGGTCTGAAGAAGCTGTGCATCAGTCACAACAAGATCCAGAATCTGCCGGCTCAGATCGGAGCGCTTCAGCTTTTAGAGGAACTGGACATCAGCTTCAACGAGCTGAGAGACCTCCCCAGGTCCTTCTCCAGCCTCACCAGACTGCGGACTCTGGACGCGGACCACAACAAGCTGAACCAGTTCCCCCCTGAGATCCTGGCCCTCAGCGAGCTGGAGGAACTGGACTGCTCCGGGAACAAGTTCCAGGCGTTACCGGCCGACGTGATGAAGCTGAGGTCGGTGAAGATCCTGTGGCTCAGCAGTCTCCACATGAGCTCTCTGCCGGACTCCTTCTGTCACCTGACCCGCCTGGAGAGTCTGATGCTGGACGGGAACCGCCTGGCCCGGCTGCCGGCCGGGTTCGGACGCCTGCAGAAACTCAAAATGATCAACCTGTCCTCCAACGAGTTTGAGGACTTCCCTCAGGTGGTCCTGAGCATCGCGGGGATGGAGGAGGTCTACCTGAGCAGGAACAAGCTGACGCACGTCCCAGAGGACATCGGTCAGCTGGTCCAGCTGGCCAACCTGTGGCTGGACAACAACCACATCACGTACCTGCCGGACTCCATCGTGGACCTGGAGAAGCTGGAGGAGCTGGTCCTGCAGGGGAACCAAATAGCCATACTCCCAGAGAACTTTGGAAAGCTGTCCAAGGTGAACATCTGGAAGGTGAAGGACAACCCTCTGATCCAGCCCCCCTACGAGGTCTGCATGAAGGGGATCCCATACATCGCGGCCTACCAGAAGGAGCTGGCTCACTCGCAGCTGGCCGTGAAGCCGAGGCTGAAACTGGTCCTGATGGGGGCGAAGGACGCGGGGAAGACCTGCCTGAGACAGAGCGTGGTGAGCACCCAGCAGGACTCTCAGGGACCGCAGGGGAACAAAGGGATCGAGGTCACCAGCTGGGTGGCGGACGCAGACCGCTGTCTCTCCTTTCTGGTCTACGATCTGTCAGGGAAGCAAAACTACGACCTCATCAAACCCTTCTTCCTCTCCCCCGGTGCTCTCTACATTCTAGTCCTGAATCTCAAAACCTACTCGCCCAAAAACTTTTACGCCCACATCGGGTACTTCCTGCACCTCCTCGGAGCCAAAGTCCCCCACGCGGTGGTCTGCTTGGTGGGGACTCACGCAGACCTGTGTGGGGAGGAGGAGCTGGAGGAGAAGAGTCTGGACATCCACCGGCAGATCGGTCTGCAGGAGAAGAGGGACACCCAGAGTCTGAGGAGCATGGCTCTGCAGGTGGACCAGGCCCTGGAGCAGGGCTACAACGTGCGCTCGTCCAGTCCTCACGTCCTCTTCTACGGGGTCTCTGACAGGAACCTGAGGAGGAGGAAGGCCCAGCTGCAGTTCATGCTGAACCACCGGCTTCAGATCCTGTCCCCGGTCCTGAGCGTCAGCTGCACCCGCAGCCAGAGGAACATCACCCGGCTGCGGGACAAGCTCATGTCTGTGGCAGACCACCGGGACATCTTCCCCAACCTGCACCGCGTCCTGCCAAAGTCCTGGCAGATGCTGGAGGAGCTGCACTTTAAGCCCAGAGACCTGTGGCTGTCGTGGTGGGACTCTGCCCGTCTGGGTCTGCAGGCGGGTCTGACGGAGGACCGGCTGCAGAGCGCCCTGTCCTACCTGCACGAGAGCGGGAAGCTGCTCTACTTCGAGGACAGCCTGACCCTGAAGGAGTACGTCTTTCACAATCTTCCACGATTCATCGCCATCCTCAACGTCTTCTTCCAGCGGGACGAGTCCACGCTGCTGGACCGGCTCCTCTCTGAGGGGGAGAGGGGGGACAAGGGGAGGGTGAGCCTGGTCATCGAGGACGAGAAGGGAGAGAACCTCAGGGTGACCCACCTGCAGCATCACGTGGAGGGTTTCCTCCAGCACGGCCTTCTGCCCTCCAACGTGATCCGGCTGCTGCTGCGGCCTCTGATCCAGACTCAGCAGGACCTGCACCTCATCATGGAGCTGCTGGAGAAGATGGGGGTCTGCTACTGCATCAACAAGCCGCGCAGCAAGCCTCTGAACGGGGCCACCGCCTGGTACAAGTTCCCCAGCTACGTCAGCAGCGAGGAGCCGCGGGTGGAGGTCTCGGCGGGGGCGGGTCCTCAGTCCGGGTGTCAGTTCTTCTCCGTGGAGCAGCTGCAGATCCAGTACAGCTTCCCCTTCCTGTTCCCCCCCGGACTGTTCGCACGCTTCAGCGTTCAGATCAACAGCCACGTGGTGCAGCGCTCCGACGGCCGGCATCAGATCTTCGCCTACCGGGGGAAAGTCCCCGTGGTCGTCAGCCATCGGCCCGCCACGGGGAAGCTGCGGCCAGAGACCCTGTCCATCGCCAGCCACGCCTCTCTGCCCAACATCTGGACGGCGTGGCAGGCCATCACGCCGCTGGTGGAGGAGCTGAACGTGCTGCTGCAGGAGTGGCCCGGCCTGCACTACTCCACACACATACTCTGTTCCAAGTGCCTGAAGAGAGGGTCCACCACGCCACACGCCTTCCCAGGTAACACTCCTCACACACACACACACACCTCACACACACCTCACACACACACACCTCACACACGCCTTCCCAGGTAACACTCCTCACACACACACACACCTCACACACACCTCACACACACACACCTCACACACGCCTTCCCAGGTAACACTCCTCACACACACACACACACACACCTCACACACACCTCACACACACACACCTCACACACACACACACACCTCACACACACCTCACACACACACACCTCACACACACCTCACACACACACTCCTCACACACACACACACACCTCACACACACCTCACACACACACACCTCACACACACACACCTCACACACGCCTTCCCAGGTAACACTCCTCACACACACACACACACCTCACACACACCTCACACACACACACCTCACACACGCCTTCCCAGGTAACACTCCTCACACACACACCTTACACACACCTCACACACACCTCACACACCTCACACACACCTCACACACCTCACACACACCTCACACACACATCACACACCTCACACACACCTTACACACACCTCACACACACCTCACACACACATCACACACCTCACACACACCTTACACTCACCTCACACACCTCACACACACCTCACACACACCTCACCCCCTCACAGCAGGTCAGAGTTCAGGCTCAGCTGTTCGCTCTGTCAGTCTGTCGGTGAGATCAGCTCTCATCGATCAGATTCAGGTCTCGACTCAGATTAAAGATTCAGAGGATGATTCTTCTTCTGCCGGGAAATCTGCTCAGAGGAGGGAGGGAGGGAGGGAGGAAGGGAGGGAGGGAGGGAGGGAGGAGAGGAGGGAGGAAGGAAGGGAGGAGGGAGGGAGGAGAACAAAGGCTGCTGTTCCTGACATTAGTTAGGGATGATAAGGAGGGGGGGGGGGGGGGATCTCCTGTCAGAGATAATCCAGGGTGCTGGTCGTGTCTTCAGCCGGTGATGTTGTGATGGATGCGGTTGTCATGGCGCCATGGAGGAGCTGTGTCTGTAGAGAGGATGCTCTGATGTCATCACGTCAGAACGTGGACTTGTCTAAACCTCTTGGGTCAGGTCTCCTTTAATTAAAGGGGCGGGATCAGGTCAAACACCTCTGGACACAACAACCAATCAGGGCTCACGCCTCCACAGAACAGCCACACACAGCTGCTGGTTAGCTTAGCATAAAGACGAGTCGCATCGCTTGTTGTTTTAAAGGCAGATTTGTAGCTTGTAGGAGTCTCAGCTAGCGGTTTGTAAGCTAAGCTAAACCAGCTGCTGCTTCTTATTTAATGTCAGTATGCTAAGCTAAGCTAAGCTACTTGATCCCTTTCTCTAGTTTTGTGTGAAGCTGTTGGTTTGTTCCTGGTTCAGTATCCTCATTTTGAACTTTATGCTAAGCTAGGCTGGCTATCCCATCCTTTTGCTAGTTTATATCCTAAGCTAGGCTACCTGGTCATCCTTGCTTCCAGTATGTATATTTTCTTTGTCTATGCTAGCAGGTTCAGATAACTATCCCCAACACATCACATTTTAATGCTAAGCTAGGCTAAGTGTTAAGCCCGTCGTCCAGTCTGTATGCTAAGCTAGGCTAAATGTTATGCTGTTTCTATTCTGTATGCTTAACTGAGTTTGGATTGTTTCATATTTAGTTAGCCGTTTCCAGCTGTTGCATATCCTTATGCTAAGCTAGGCTAGCTGTTTATCTTTGTTTTAGCCTGTTTGCTAAAGTCAACTTCCTCCTCGACAGCGAGCTGCTTCCACACGCTTCCAATGTTTGTGCTAAGCTAAAGTAGCCTTTACTTCCTGTTTCCAGCTTGCATGCTAAGCTACATTAGCTCTCTTTAGTTTCAGTCTGAAGGATTCAAAGCGAGGTCGAGTCTGATCAGCAGATAGCGTGTCGGTGATCCTCCTGACCGTCAGCTGATCGCTGCTCAACGACTCGTCTGTTTCTCTCCGTGGGATTTATCTCACCGCGGTCTGAGCGCGGTCTGCAGACACACGAAACATACATACCATAATAATCTGATTCAGATCCCTCACACTGCTGGGAACTAATCTAAAGACACAAACTACGGTGGCCCTGAAGGACAAAACACATTCAGCAAAGATGAAACACTTTTATTATTTCAGAAACAGATTAACATTTCATTTTATGGACAGGGAACGTCCCAAACACAGGAAGTGATCCTGGAGTGAGGGAGTGATGGAGTGATGGAGTGAGGGAGTGAGGGAGTGAGGGAGTGAGGGAGTGATGGAGTGAGGGAGTGATGGAGTGAGGGAGTGATGGAGTGAGGGAGTGAGGGAGTGATGGAGTGATGGGGTGAGAGAGTGATGGAGTGATGGAGTGAGGGAGTGAGGGAGTGATGGAGTGAGGGAGTGAGGGAGTGAGGGAGTGAGGGAGTGATGGAGTGATGGAGTGAGGGAGTGATGGAGTGAGGGAGTGAGGGAGTGATGGAGTGAGGGAGTGATGGAGTGATGGAGTGAGAGAGTGAGGGAGTGAGGGAGTGATGGAGTGATGGAGTGATGGAGTGAGAGAGTGATGGAGTGATGGAGTGAGGGAGTGAGGGAGTGAGGGAGTGATGGAGTGAGAGAGTGATGGAGTGATGGAGTGAGGGAGTGAGGGAGTGATGGAGTGATGGAGTGAGAGAGTGATGGAGTGATGGAGTGATGGAGTGAGGGAGTGATGGAGTGAGAGAGTGATGGAGTGATGGAGTGAGGGAGTGAGGGAGTGAGGGAGTGAGGGAGTGATGGAGTGATGGAGTGAGGGAGTGATGGAGTGAGGGAGTGAGGGAGTGATGGAGTGAGGGAGTGATGGAGTGATGGAGTGAGAGAGTGAGGGAGTGAGGGAGTGATGGAGTGATGGAGTGATAGAGTGAGGGAGTGAGGGAGTGATGGAGTGATGGAGTGAGGGAGTGAGGGAGTGAGGGAGTGATGGAGTGATGGAGTGAGGGAGTGATGGAGTGAGGGAGTGAGGGAGTGATGGAGTGAGAGAGTGATGGAGTGATGGAGTGAGGGAGTGAGGGAGTGATGGAGTGAGAGAGTGATGGAGTGATGGAGTGAGGGAGTGAGGGAGTGAGGGAGTGATGGAGTGATGGAGTGAGGGAGTGATGGAGTGAGGGAGTGAGGGAGTGATGGAGTGAGGGAGTGATGGAGTGATGGAGTGAGGGAGTGAGGGAGTGATGGAGTGATGGAGTGATAGAGTGATGGAGTGAGGGAGTGATGGAGTGATGGAGTGAGGGAGTGAGGGAGTGATGGAGTGAGGGAGTGATGGAGTGATGGAGTGAGGGAGTGAGGGAGTGAGGGAGTGATGGAGTGATGGAGTGAGGGAGTGATGGAGTGATGGAGTGAGGGAGTGATGGAGTGAGGGAGTGATGGAGTGATGGAGTGAGGGAGTGATGGAGTGAGGGAGTGAGGGAGTGAGGGAGTGAGGGAGTGAGGGAGTGATGGAGTGAGGGAGTGAGGGAGTGATGGAGTGAGGGAGTGATGGAGTGAGGGAGTGATGGAGTGATGGAGTGATGGAGTGAGGGAGTGATGGAGTGATGGAGTGATGGAGTGAGGGAGTGATGGAGTGATGGAGTGATGGAGTGAGGGAGTGATGGAGTGATGGAGTGATGGAGTGAGGGAGTGATGGAGTGATGGAGTGAGGGAGTGATGGAGTGATGGAGTGAGGGAGTGAGGGAGTGATGGAGTGAGGGAGTGATGGAGTGAGGGAGTGATGGAGTGATGGAGTGATGGAGTGAGGGAGTGATGGAGTGAGGGAGTGATGGAGTGATGGAGTGATGGAGTGAGGGAGTGATGGAGTGATGGAGTGATGGAGTGAGGGAGTGATGGAGTGATGGAGTGATGGAGTGATGGAGTGAGGGAGTGATGGAGTGATGGAGTGAGGGAGTGATGGAGTGAGGGAGTGAGGGAGTGATGGAGTGAGGGAGTGATGGAGTGATGGAGTGAGAGAGTGAGGGAGTGAGGGAGTGATGGAGTGATGGAGTGATGGAGTGAGGGAGTGAGGGAGTGAGGGAGTGATGGAGTGATGGAGTGAGGGAGTGAGGGAGGGAGGGAGTGATGGAGTGAGGGAGTGATGGAGTGAGGGAGTGAGGGAGTGATGGAGTGAGAGAGTGATGGAGTGATGGAGTGAGGGAGTGAGGAGTGATGGAGTGAGAGAGTGATGGAGTGATGAGTGAGGAGTGAGGGAGTGAGGGGAGGATGAGGGAGTGATGGAGTGATGGAGTGAGGGAGTGATGGAGTGAGGGAGTGAGGGAGTGATGGAGTGAGGGAGTGATGGAGTGATGGAGTGATGGAGTGATGGAGTGAGGGAGTGATGGAGTGATGGAGTGATAGAGTGATGGAGTGAGGGAGTGATGGAGTGATGGAGTGAGGGAGTGAGGGAGTGAGGGAGTGATGGAGTGAGGGAGTGATGGAGTGAGGGAGTGAGGGAGTGAGGGAGTGAGGGAGTGATGGAGTGAGGGAGTGATGGAGTGATGGAGTGAGGGAGTGATGGAGTGAGGGAGTGATGGAGTGATGGAGTGAGGGAGTGATGGAGTGATGGAGTGAGGGAGTGAGGGAGTGATGGAGTGAGGGAGTGAGGGAGTGAGGAGTGATGGAGTGATGGAGTGATGGAGTGAGGGAGTGAGGGAGTGATGGAGTGAGGGAGTGATGGAGTGAGGGAGTGATGGAGTGATGGAGTGAGGGAGTGATGGAGGTGATGGAGTGAGGGAGTGATGGAGTGATGGAGTGATGGAGTGATGGAGTGAGGGAGTGATGGAGTGATGGAGTGATGGAGTGAGGGAGTGATGGAGTGATGGAGTGATGGAGTGATGGAGTGAGGGAGTGATGGAGTGATGGAGTGAGGGAGTGAGGGAGTGATGGAGTGAGGGAGTGATGGAGTGAGGGAGTGATGGAGTGATGGAGTGATGGAGTGAGGGAGTGATGGAGTGAGGGAGTGATGGAGTGATGGAGTGATGGAGTGAGGGAGTGATGGAGTGATGGAGTGATGGAGTGAGGGAGTGATGGAGTGATGGAGTGATGGAGTGATGGAGTGAGGGAGTGATGGAGTGATGGAGTGATGGAGTGAGGGAGTGAGGGAGTGATGGAGTGAGGGAGTGATGGAGTGATGGAGTGATGGAGTGAGGGAGTGAGGGAGTGGTCTACATATCAGGACATCCTCTGGTCTCAGAGAGAGGTGTCAGACCTCATGTCTCTGTAAAACCTTGACCCGGTGTCAGAGTCCAGATGAAAGGGATTCATCTTTGGTAAATTAGTTTTGTCCTTCAGGGCCACCGTACAAACACATCCATGATTCAGGTTTTATTCCTGGAACGTTCAGACTCTGAAGTTTCTGAAGAATGTTTGAGTAAATAAAGAATCAGTGTCTCTGATCTCTCCGTGTGTCTCTGAGCGTGTCCAGACCCGTCACACGGCGAGGAAACACCAGATATCTGATGAATCATTACACGGCTGGAGGAGAGAGAGAGAGAGAGAGAGAGGGAGAGAGAGAGAGAGAGAGAGAGAGAGAGAGGGGAGAGGAGAGAGGGAGAGGAGAGGAGAGGGAGAGAGAGAGAGAGAGAGGGAGAGGAGAGAGGAGAGAGAGAGAGAGGAGAGAGAGAGAGAGAGAGAGAGAGAGAGCGAGGAGAGAGGAGAGAGAGGAGAGAGAGAGAGGAGAGAGAGAGAGAGAGAGAGAGAGGTCTTTGTGCTTGGGCGATCGACCACATCAGGAAATGCTTCAGATAGTCTCTCTCTGGGGGGGCGGACAGAGACTCTCCGGCTGTTTGTCCTCACTGAGAGGCGTTCAGAGGATCCGAGGTTCATTCAGGACCACGTGTTCTCATGTCTGCTGATGTTACAGATGAAAAACCTGCAGAGAGAGGGGGTCTCTGAAAGACTGAGACCAGGACCAGTTTCCTCTCTGAGTCTCTGGAGGTTTGGTTTTGATATCAGCAGAGTTTACTCTGATCCAGGACTGACGTGATACCGGAGCTTTAGACTTTGAGTAAAACTCAGACCTGATACAGGAGGAACCTCCTGAGTGTGTTTGTCTTTGACTCCACCCTGCAGACCGGGCGGCTCCAGAGACCGGATCAGTAAACAGGACTCTCCTAAAATAACACAGAGCCTCTGAGTTCTGGTTCAGGATCCAGAAGAAGTGTGTGTGTCTGCAGAGATCATGCTGTCCCCCTATCTTAGAGGTTCTCATGTGGGACAGGTCTCGGTGTGCAGATGTGAGCCTCCTCAGGTCAACACAGGTCCAGGTGACATCCTGTCTCTGCTCGGTCCGAGGCGCCACAGAGCTCTGACTGAACTGGACCTGTGAACGAGACCGGTCTGCATGATGAGAGAGTCCTGTTTAACCTCAGACTTTAGACCCTGAGCTTCTTTTGAATACTGGAGATGGTTTTAGAGGACGTGATGTCATCAGAGAGTAAAAACTTCTGATGACCTCACTTCCTGTGATCGATGGGTAACCCTTTCAAAATAAAGCAGAAATGTTCTGCAGAGAGACTCTGTTTGGATCCTGATCCTCAGAGAGGGACCGGATCTGAGCTGAATGCACTGTACTACATTTCCCATGATGCATCAGGACTCAGCTCTTTGAAGGTGATTTGTCCCCTCTGAATATCTGTCCCTGTTTCTTCTTCTCTGCTGTGTTTGTCGGCGTGTGTCCGTGCTCGTCTCACGGGGGCCCGGCTGACTCTGGATCGGTCTGGACTCTGCTGAGGGTTTCAGAGCTCTCAGGTTCTTCAGGCCTTTTATGGACATGATATTTCAGTCTGCAGACGCTCTGACTCCACAGCTGATCACTCTCTCTGAGTGTGTGTGTGTGAGTGTGTATGTATGTGTGTGTGTGTGTGTATGTGTGTGTATGTGTGTGCGTGAGTGTGTGAGTGTGTGAGTGTGTGAGTGTGAGTGTGTGTGTGTATATGTGTGTGCGTGAGTGCGTGAGTGTGTGAGTGTGTGAGTGTGAGTGTGTGAGTGTTTGTGTGTGTGTGTGTGTGTGTGTGTGTGTGTGTGTGTGTGTGTGTGTGTGTGTGTGTGTGTAATCCCGTTACAGGATCAGTCAGATTACAGCAGGGTCAGAACAGGAGCTTCTACCTGTAGCTCAGGTGTGTTAGGCCCCGCCCCCTCTGTGCTGAGGTCACTGTTTGGATCAGAGGATGAACCTCATGGGAACAGATCTCTGGAGATCCTCTGAGCGTTGTTGTTCCTCTCCCTGGGGGGTCCAGGTGAGGAGCTGGGTCTGGTCCAGGTAAGGTGCTGGGACTGGTCCAGGTAAGGACCTGGGACTGGTCCAGGTGAGGAGGACCTGGGACTGGTCCAGGCGAGGAGCTGGGACTTAACCAAGTGAGGAGCTGGGACATAAATCAGAGTCTGATCTGATGATCCATGTCCTCCTGTCAGATCACGGCGCTCTGCCTCAGGACAGAGTCTGCTCTGTGTTCAATCATAAATCTCCCAGCATGCACTGCACCACCTGCAGGACCTGCACCACCTGCACCACCTGAAGGACCTGTTTGTCTGTTCAATAGAAGCTTTATTTATTTCATGGATTCAATAACAAAAACAAACTCTGAGGCGTGAACACATCGTCATTCACACACACACACACACACACACACACACACACACACACACACACACACACACACACACACACACACACACACACACAGCACCGTCACAGTGCAAGGTGTGTGCGTGTGTAATCTGTTAGAAAGGATGACCATCCTGTTACATCACCTCACTAAGCTGCTGTATTATCTCAAACACGTGACACACACACACACACACACACACACACACACACACACACACACACACACACACACACACACACACACACAGGAGGAGGATTTACTGTGAGGCTTCACCAGCTCTCTGACTCCACCTGGGCTGTGATGTCAGAGGAGAAAGCTCCGCCCACGTGTTGACTTGTAGCTGTGCGTCTTCCTGCTCATCGTTTTAAGACCTTGTGTGTGTGTGTGTGTGTGTGTGTGTGTGTGTGTGTGTGTGTGTGTGTGTGTGTGTGTGCCTGCAGCAGAGTGCTTCAGTCTGTCTCAGGTTTGATGGAAAGTTTCTATTTTGATCGATCCGTCCGTCTGCAGGCTGCGTCTCTCAAACAGGATCAGGTTTCAAACCTCACCAGAACCTGAAGCTACACGCCTCACTGCATGGCGTGCAGATGGAGCAGCGCATGCAGGTGGAGCAGGGCGTGCAGGTGGAGCAGGGCGAAGCAGCGCGTGCAGGATGTGCTTGCCGTCACATGATGACCTGTTGGCCCTGACTCCTCCTCTCTGCTCCCCTGAGGTCGCTGCATGAAGTCTCAACATGTAGACGAGCCTGCAGACTTCACTGTGAATCCATCCCATAATTATAACTCCTGAACTCAGTCTTCACAGGGTTATATAAGACCCAAACCGCAGACCGTGACCCTCACAGATCCCTGTCTGTTTTTAGACAGGGTGTGAAGGAGAGCCGCCCCCTCAGGACTCAGTAACTGAACCCCGTCCATGAAGTGTGAGACAGATCCCTGCTCAGCAGTTTATCTCATTACACAGCAGATGTTAGCAGCTGCATACAAACACACAAACACACACACACGTATGCACTCACACACACACTCACGCACACACACACACACACACACAAACACTCACACACACACTCACGCACACACACACACACACACAAACACACACAGACACACACATGCACAGGGAATCCTGCTGCTTTGAGGCGGCAGCAGATGTGAGCGGAGCTTTCGTTCTCTGTCAGGATGAAGTTAAATAACTGTTACTCCTCCCTCGGCTGCAGCGTCCGTCCAGAGGTCTCAGGTCCTCTACTCAGGACTCTGGAGCTCTCAGGTCCCCTCCTCAGGACTCTGGAGCTCTCAGGTCCCCTCCTCAGGACTCTGGAGCTCTCAGGTCCCCTCCTCAGGACTCTGGAGGTCTCAGGTCCTCGGGTGCAGGTCTCGGGTGTCTGTGTTGTGTCCCTGAAAGAGTTATTTTCGGTGTGTTTCCTCTGCGGTGGAAGTAGGCCACACATTCCTGAGGATCCCGCTGTGTGTGTCAGTCCAGCTGCTGATCAGAGCCGGGGAGGGGGGCTGGGGGGGCGGGGCGGTGGATTAGACTAATGTGCCGTGTTTTTAGAGACCGTCAGAATATCTGGGTCTGTTATGCACCGACGAAGGCCGAGTCCTCGAGTCTCATCCTGCCAGCTGATTCTGCTCCATTTCACATATCCTGGATTTATCAGCTCTCACACAGTGTGTGTGTGTGTGTGTGTGTGTGTGTGTGTGTGTGTGTGTGTGTGTGTGTGTGTGTGCGCACATGACGACAAACACGCACACACATGATGTAAGAGGTGTGTCATGCAGAGTGTTCAGAGTGAGCAGCGTGATCTGATCCTCTGTTTGAACACACTGCAGAGTTAATCCTGTACGCCCTGCTCTCTGTCTGTCAGGCTGTACGCCCTGCTCTCTGTCTGTCAGGGTGTACGCCCTGCTCTCTGTCTGTCAAGCTGTACGCCCTGCTCTCTGTCTGTCAGGCTGTACGCCCTGCTCTCTGTCTGTCAGGCTGTACGCCCTGCTCTCTGTCTGTCAGGCTGTACGCCCTGCTCTCTGTCTGTCAGGCTGTACGCCCTGCTCTCTGTCTGTCAGGGTGTACGCCCTGCTCTCTGTCTGTCAGGCTGTACGCCCTGCTCTCTGTCTGTCAGGCTGTACGCCCTGCTCTCTGTCTATCAGGCTGTACGCCCTGCTCTCTGTCTGTCAGGCTGTACGCCCTGCTCTCTGTCTGTCAGGCTGTACGCCCTGCTCTCTGTCTGTCAGGCTGTACGCCCTGCTCTCTGTCTGTCAGGCTGTACGCCCTGCTCTCTGTCTATCAGGCTGCACGCCCTGCTCTCTGTCTATCAGGCTGCACGCCCTGCTCTCTGTCTATCAGGCTGTACGCCCTGCTCTCTGTCTGTCAGGCTGTACGCCCTGCTCTCTGTCTGTCAGGCTGTACGCCCTGCTCTCTGTCTATCAGGCTGCACGCCCTTCTCTCTGTCTGTCAGGCTGTGGTCTCTTGCAGCAGGCTCTGCTTGGTGACAGTCTTCTATTTTAGGTTGAGGGTTGTTAATATTTGAAGGCTGCAGGCTGAGAGGAGGAGGAGGAGGAGGAGGAGGAGGAGGGGGAGGAGGAGGAGGAGGAGGAGGAGGCGTTGACAGTTGGCTGTATTTAGTGTCTCAGTGGTAAAGCGTGTGTCGCTGGTCTGAGCTCAGAGCTGCAGTTTACTGTAAATGACCTGATAGATGATTCATGAGAGTCAAACAGCGATCTCAGAGTGTCTGCCAGTCCTCAGATGTTGGAGGCTGGAGGCCTGGATCTCAACAGTTGACCTCAGGTGACCTCAGGTGACCTCAGGTGACCTCAGGTGTTGCAGCTGGTGAAGCAGGAGGTGTGTCCTGAGATACAGGAGGGCAGGAGCTGAGATCAGGTCCAGTTAGAGACCAAAGATCTGACCTGCAGGTTGTTTGTGTGTAACTGCTGAGTGTCAGAGAGTCCTGCTGCAGACGAACACAAAGAACCAGGACAGGTCCAAACAAGCAGGGAGCAACAGTCACCAGCCTCCTACAGGCCGGGCCGCCTCGCCTCCTCGCCTCCACGCCCGCAGGCGAGGAGCGTGAACACCACGCCTCCAGCCGGCAGCACGTGACACCGATCAGATCCTCCTGATCCTGATTCCTCTGGATCAGCCTCTCCTCTTTAAAACTTCAGAACTCTTCAGGATGGTCTGAAACCATCAGAGAGAGTCTGAGAACCAAACCGAGGGAGGTTCCTTCCTCTGTGTTCGAGGGTCCTCCCCCTCTGTTGCCCTCATGGAACAGGAAGTGAGGTCGGATGTGAGACTTTGAGGAAACAGAGCCGACCCTGAACGCTCGCAGAGAGAGTTTCCTGCAGGAGGAGGAGGAAGAGGAGGAGGAGGAGGAGGAGGAGGAGGAGGAAGAGAGGGAGGAGGAAGAGGAGGAAGAAGAGGAGGAGGAGGAGGAGGAGGAAGAGGAGGAAGAAGAGGAGGAGGAGGAGGAAGAGGAGGAAGAGAGGGAGGAGGAGGAAGAGGAGGAAGAGGAGGAGGAGGAAGAGGAGGAAGAGAGGGAGGAGGAGGGAAAACTGGGCGAGAGAAACAGGAATGTAAACGAGTCCTCTACCTGTGTGCAGAGGGGGAGGAGCACATTCCTGCCTCTGTCTGTGTGTGTGTGTGTGTGTGTGTGTGTGCGTGTGTGTGTGTGTGTGTGTATGTGTGTGTGTTTGTGTGTGAGATAGAGAGGAGGGGGAGGAGTCAGACTTTGACCTAATTCAGGACACACAGCTGGATGTTTGAGCGTCAGCTGCTTCCTGTAATGAAAAACTGTAACAGCAGGAGGAGAGCTCAGAGCCGGATCACAACAGTCCTGCAGGCCAGATCTTAATCCTCCTCTGGTCTCCTCAGGCCTCCTCAGGTCTCCTCTGGTCTCCTCAGGTCTCTTCTGGTCTCCTCTGGTCTCCTCAGGTCTCTTCTGGTCTCCTCTGGTCTCCTCAGGTCTCCTCTGGTCTCCTCAGGTCTCTTCTGGTCTCCTCTGGTCTCCTCAGGTCTCCTCTGGTCTCCTCAGGTCTCTTCTGGTCTCCTCTGGTCTCCTCAGGTCTCTTCTGGTCTCCTCTGGTCTCCTCAGGTCTCCTCTGGTCTCCTCAGGTCTCCTCTGGTCTCCTCAGGTCTCCTCAGGTCTCATATTTATGTTTAAAACCTGATCAGTCAGACTCTATGGAGGCCCCTCCACTTTAACACACTGCCTCAAGTGGACATGTAGGGAACTGTGCTTCAATATACAGCTGTATCAGACGCTAACAGACTCTGATTGTCTCTGTGTCTCTGACTGTGTCTCTGTGTCTGTGTGTCTGTGTCTCTGTGTCTGTGTCTCTGTGTCTGTGTCTCTGTGTCTCAGTGTCTCTGTGTCTCAGTGTCTCTGTGTCTCAGTGTCTCAGTGTCTCAGTGTCTCAGTGTCTCTGTGTCTCTGTGTCTCAGTGTCTCAGTGTCTCTGTGTCTCTGTGTCTATGCGTCTATGTGTCTCTGACTGTGTCTCTGTGTCTGTGTCTCAGTGTCTCAGTGTCTCTGTGTCTCAGTGTCTCAGTGTCTCTGTGTCTCTGTGTCTCAGTGTCTCTGTGTCTCTGACTGTGTCTGTGTGTCTGTGTGTCTGTGTCTCTGTGTCTCTGACTGTGTCTCTGACTGTGTCTCTGACTGTGTCTCTGACTGTGTCCCTGACTGTCTCTGACTCTGTCTCTGTCTTCAGTGGTCCGCCCTCTGGTCTGCAGACTTCCTGATCTTGGTTCAGGATCGATGTCTGTGATGGTCTGAGTGCTGCAGACAGGATGTGTGAGTGGATGCTAATGCTCCCGGCTTCACTCCATCACAAGCTAACCTGCCTCTGATCTCGTTAGCTTAGCACAGAGCTAGCACTCAGACGTCCTCACGGAGAGTCTCTGAGGTCCATCACTCAGAGATCCATTACAGGGAGGGACCGTGAAGTCAGAGACTAATGGGGTTTAATGTGTGAGCAGAGGATCAGCTTCACTCTGCAGGTTCAGATGAAGACTTCCATCTATCACAGACCCCTCAGGATCCTCTTCACACAGAGACCTCTTCACACAGAGACATGGATCCATGATCTCTACCCATAGACCCCTCAGGATCCTCTTCACACAGAGACCTCTTCACACAGAGACATGGATCCATGATCTCTACCCATAGACCCCTCAGGATCCTCTTCACACGGAGACCTCTTTACACAGAGACATGGATCCATGATCTCTGTCCATAGACCCCTCAGGATCCTCTTCACACAGAGACCTCTTCACACAGAGACATGGATCCATGATCTCTGTCCATAGACCCCTCAGGATCCTCTTCACACAGAGACCTCTTCACACAGAGACATGGATCCATGATCTCTCACACATTGGGGGTATTGGATTTGTGTTTCTGTGTTTAGACTCGACCTCACTGACTCTGTGTGTCATGTTTCAGCAGGTTAGCATGATATATATACGTCTCTGAAAACAGGTCAGAGTGTGTGTGTGTGTGTGTGTGTGTGTGTGTGTGTGTGTGTGTGTGTGTGTGTGTGTGTGTGTGTGTGTGTGTGTGTGTGTGTGTGTGTGTGAGAGATAAATCCAGATCAGACCCTGCTGATCACAGTATTATTGAGCTGCAGATGTCCTGAAAACAGGAGGTATTAATGTTAATCCATCGTGACACAAGGGAGGGGTCTATAACCTGGTGTGATGGAGGGGTCTATAACCTGGTGTGATGGTGTGATGGAGGGGTCTATAACCTGGTGTGATGGTGTGATGGAGGGGTCTATAACCTGGTGTGATGGTGTGATGGAGGGGTCTATAACCTGGTGTGATGGAGGGGTCTATAACCTGGTGTGATGGAGGGGTCTATAACCTGGTGTGATGGAGGGGGCTATAACCTGGTGTGATGGTGTGATGGAGGGGTCTATAACCTGGTGTGATGGAGGGGGCTATGTCCTGATTTGGGATGTGTGTATGACCTGGAGACCCAGCAGTATGAGGAGTCAGATTCAAACACTAACCTCCTGTAAGTCTCTGTGTGATGATGAGGAGGGACTGATGGTGATGATGAAGGGTTAGTTTGTCTTCTATGTACACACACTCAGGATCACTGTTTGTCACGGCACACAGGAAACAAAACATCACACACACACACACACACACACACACACACACACACACACACACAGAGGCAGCACTCCTCTCAGGCTTCAACCTCACAGCTTCAGTTTTAAGGAGCTCTTGATGTGAGACCCTCGGCGCCCCCTGCTGGCTCTCTCTCTCTGTGTGTCTGCAGCACACAGTCACACAGTCACAGAGCAGGTACCGCCCTCTAGTGGACAGACTGGAGTTATAAAGGAAGGTGTGATGGTGACGGTCAGAGACATGATGTAGATATAAAGAGGAAAGGTTTGTGGGGGACGTTCAGGGAAACTTTAACTCTTTAGATCAGGGGTCCCCAAACTTTTTCCTGTGAGGGCCACATAACTTTTCCCTTCTCTGATGGGGGCCGGGGTCAGTTTGTAACAGAAAAAGTGTGACGATCGCAGGGGTGCCTAAACGTAAAACATTTATTGTTTTCCAGAAAGCCACACATAACCAACTATTAATAACCCTTTCCGGGATCTTCACAGAAAAAAAAGTCAGGAAATAAATTATTTTATAAACATCATGCGTCTCTGGTAGGCTATTGTTCAGGGGGCCGGGCCAAATGTGGAGGCGGGCCGTATCCGGCCCGCGGGCCGTAGTTTGGGGACCACTGCTTTAGATGGATCTGAGTTTAATAAAGAACAACTTTGATCTGTTCCTTTCTGCTTTGATCTGTTCCTTTCTGCTTTGATCTGTTCCTCTGTATTCTGCTTTGATCTGTTCCTTTCTGCTTTGATCTGTTCCTTTCTGCTTTGATCTGTTCCTCTGTATTCTGCTTTGATCTGTTCCTTGTAGCATGAGTGTGTGTCGGCGTGCTCACATCCTTGTGTCTGTGTTTCAGGTGAGCTGCTGAGCCAGCCGCGGCCCGAGGGTCTGACTGAGATCATCTGTCCAAAGAATGGCTCCGAGCGGGTCAACGTGGCTCTGGTTTACCCCCCCACACCCACAGCGCTCAGCCCCTGCCTCAAGTGACCACCTGAGACCCCTCCTCCTCCTGAGACCCCTCCTCCACCTGCCTCACCTGATGCCCCCCAATCAACCCCCCCCCCCCCTCCAGACAGCCTGAACCAAACCTGCCGTTGTAGGAAGCTCGCCGCGGGATCACTGCCTCTCATGTACGTCCTGTCCTCAGTGTATGGTAGAAGTGGGCGTGGCTTCATGATGTCAGTCTTTGCTTTAACTGGATGCTCTCCTGTGTGTGTGTGTGTGTGTGTGTGTGTGTGTTGCAGGTTCGTGATGTCGAACAGTATTTAAAGACTTGATGAGCACAAGCTTCAGCCGGATCCTCTCAGCAGCATCTCTTCATTTCATCACGGGACCAAACCACCGACACGTCTCCACTGTCGTACTCTGAAGACTCGCCGTGAGGGACTCTGACGGGTCCTCTCTCACAGGACTGCAGGAGACACGTACAGACATCCTGAGGTTGGACAGAGGGCCACGGGTCTGGGATCTCTGAGGAGAGAAGACTGAAGTGGACTGAAGTGGACTGAAGTGCTCCGTCAGTTCCTGTCCCAGACTCTGTGTGCATGGC
>NW_023260248.1:17500-23680 GCF_009762535.1 Notolabrus celidotus | reverse complement strand
TAAAGCTTGTTGTTTTACACTTTCTTTTCACCCTCATGAAAAACTGTCTCAGCCTTCTCTGACGGTCTGTTAGTCCAATAAATCACACAGACAGACAGAAACCTGCTAAAGACTCCAACACCACGAACACGGCCCAGAGGTTAAAGTTCAGGGACTGAATCACACCCAAAGAGGCCACGCCCCCTAACCATGCCTCCCTTTAACCCTTCACCTGCTGTAAACAGGTGAGCTGTTTATAAACTCAGCCGTACAGTCGTCATGACGACAGAAATGAGCTATAGAGACCCAAACTGTTTCTGTACCAGGATGTAAACATGTTGATTTCTGCTGTAACATTAAACATGGGGCTCTATGGGGACTGACTCACTGCAGGAGACACACTCTAGTGGACTCTGGAGGAACTGTAGGAGACACACTCTAGTGGACTATGGAGGAACTGCAGGAGACACACTCTAGTGGACACTGGAGGAACTGTAGGAGACACACTCTAGTGGACTCTGGAGGAACTGCAGGAGACACACTCTAGTGGACACTGGAGGAACTGCAGGAGACACACTCTAGTGGGCTCTGGAGGAACTGCAGGAGACACACTCTAGTGGACTCTGGAGGAACTGCAGGATTCACACTCTAGTGGACACTGGAGGAACTGCAGGAGACACACTCTAGTGGACTATGGAGGAACTGCAGGAGACACACTCTAGTGGACACTGGAGGAACTGCAGGATACACACTCTAGTGGACTCTGGAGGAACTGCAGGAGACACACTCTAGTGGGCTCTGGAGGAACTGCAGGAGACACACTCTAGTGGGCTCTGGAGGAACTGCAGGAGACACACTATAGTGGACTCTGGAGGAACTGCAGGAGACACACTCTAGTGGACTCTGGAGGAACTGCAGGAGACACACTCTAGTGGACTATGGAGGAACTGCAGGAGACACACTCTAGTGGACTCTGGAGGAACTGCAGGAGACACACTCTAGTGGACTCTGGAGGAACTGCACGAGACACACTCTAGTGGACTATGGAGGAACTGCAGGAGACACACTCTAGTGGAGACTCTGGGAACTGCAGTTTTTGGGACTTCTGAAGTGGCTTTATTTTTCACGTGTTGTTGTTAACACTTGGTAATTTTAGGTCCTCTTCACTGCTTTGGTACCTTCTGACGTGTCTCTGTTTTGTTTCCTTCTGAGGCCTGAAGTTGTATTTCAGATGTTAAATGTTGAATTTTGTCCGTAAAGATCAATCTGGCCTTTTTTTAGTCTCTGACAGTCTCACATAAACTTTGTGAACCTTGTAGAAAATGAAAAGTGGCTTCAAGGATTAAATGAAAATTGAACATTGAATAGTTTTAATGGCTGCACAGCTCCAAAGACCTCAACCTTTATTTGCTGTAAAGTTGGACATGTCAACATGGGGCTCTATGGGGACTGACTCACTGCAGGAGACAGCCTCAAGTGGACACTTGAGGAACTACATTGGGTTTTAGGTTATCCAGATTCACACAAATGATCCTTCTGTTTCTCAAAGACTGAAGAAAAGCATGAGGTGAGGCTAGATTGATGCAGAAGTTGGTCTGAGGAAAACTGCTTAAAGCTGCAGGTCCTCAAACCTTCATCCTTTCATTCTTTCCTGTATCAGTTTCACTTTTTAACCTTAAAGGCTACTCATCTATAAAAGTCTTTATTCTGTATGCACAGAGTCTCTCCATCTTCCCACGGCAGGCCTCCAAAGTTTCTGCCCATATTTAATGTCATCATTATAGATTTCATGCTGTGGTTGACATACTTTAGCTGCCTCTGATATCCGTCTAGTTAAATTTAAATAGAGCGCTGAACCTCAGTGTCATGTGGCTTTTACATGCGAATGTACACAACACACACACACACATGCAACACACACATACATGGATGCAGTCTGGGATAAAGATAACCAAACACACATTAATGCAAACCTTAGGTGGCCTGTGTTGCAAACTTGATGTTAGTCATGATTGGTACCAACCCCTGATGTGCTTCTGATATGAGCAGTGTGTGTGTGGGCGTGTGGGGCACATGTGCATTTGCATGTGAGCCTGTATGTGGAGTCTATTTCAGGTCTTAGACTGCTTCTGTCCCCCCGGTGTGCCGGTACAAAACCAGCATGCTAATCGACTCAAAGCTAAAGCAGACGAGAAAGGAGCCGTTAAAGCGGGGTACTAAAGAATATATGATAAGGACTAAAGAGGGGCTGAGGGACCTGAACCAAGACCTGGTGACTTCATAGACACGTTACAGCAGAGAGAGCTTTAATGCAGGGATTTCCACTACAGAGTCATGTCTGTGTTTAATGCAGTGACTTCGACTACAGAGTCATGTCTGTGTTTAATGCAGTGACTTCCACTACAGAGTCATGTCTGTTTTTAATGCAGGGATTTCCACTACAGAGTCATGTCTGTTTTTAATGCAGTGACTTCCACTACAGAGTCATGTCTGTTTTTAATGCAGTGACTTCCACTACAGAGTCATGTCTGTTTATAATGCAGTGACTTCCACTACAGAGTCATGTCTGTGTTTAATGCAGTGACTTCCACTACAGAGTCATGTGTGTTTTTAATGCAGTGACTTCCACTACAGAGTCATGTCTGTGTTTAATGCAGTGACTTCCACTACAGAGTCATGTCTGTTTATAATGCAGTGACTTCCACTACAGAGTCATGTCTGTGTTTAATGCAGTGACTTCCACTACAGAGTCATGTCTGTGTTTAATGCAGTGACTTCCACTACAGAGTCATGTCTGTGTTTAATGCAGTGACTTCCACTACAGAGTCATGTCTGTTTATAATGCAGTGACTTCCACTGCAGAGTCATGTCTGTGTTTAATGCAGTGACTTCCACTACAGAGTCATGTCTGTGTTTAATGCAGTGACTTCAACTACAGAGTCATGTCTGTGTTTAATGCAGTGACTTCCTCTACAGAGTCACGTCTGTGTTTAATGCAGTGACTTCCACTACAGAGTCACGTCTGTGTTTAATGCAGTGATGTGTTTAATGCAGTGACTTCCTCTACAGAGTCATGTCTGTTTATAATGCAGTGACTTCCACTACAGAGTCATGTCTGTGTTTAATGCAGTGACTTCCACTACAGAGTCATGTCTGTTTTTAATGCAGTGACTTCCACTACAGAGTCATGTCTGTTTATAATGCAGTGACTTCCACTACAGAGTCATGTCTGTGTTTAATGCAGTGACTTCCACTACAGAGTCATGTCTGTGTTTAATGCAGTGACTTCCACTACAGAGTCATGTCTGTGTTTAATGCAGTGACTTCCTCTACAGAGTCATGTCTGTTTTTAATGCAGTGACTTCCACTACAGAGTCATGTCTGTTTTTAATGCAGTGACTTCCACTACAGAGTCATGTGTGTTTTTAATGCAGTGACTTCCACTACAGAGTCATGTCTGTGTTTAATGCAGTGACTTCCACTACAGAGTCATGTCTGTTTATAATGCAGTGACTTCCACTACAGAGTCATGTCTGTGGTTAATGCAGTGATTTCCACTACAGAGTCATGTCTGTTTTTAATGCAGTGACTTCCACTACAGAGTCCTGTCTGTGTTTAATGCAGTGACTTCCACTACAGAGTCATGTCTGTGTTTAATGCAGTGACTTCCACTACAGAGTCATGTCTGTGTTTAATGCAGTGACTTCCACTACAGAGTCATGTCTGTGTTTAATGCAGTGACTTCCACTACAGAGTCATGTCTGTGTTTAATGCAGTGACTTCCACTACAGAGTCATGTCTGTTTTTAATGCAGTGACTTCCACTACAGAGTCATGTCTGTTTTAATGCAGTGACTTCCACTACAGAGTCATGTTTGTGTTTAATGCAGTGACTTCCACTACAGAGTCATGTCTGTGTTTAATGCAGTGACTTCCACTACAGAGTCATGTCTGTGTTTAATGCAGTGACTTCCACTACAGAGTCCTGTCTGTGTTTAATGCAGTGACTTCCACTACAGAGTCATGTCTGTGTTTAATGCAGTGACTTCCACTACAGAGTCATGTCTGTTTTTAATGCAGTGACTTCCACTACAGAGTCATGTCTGTGTTTAATGCAGTGACTTCCACTACAGAGTCATGTCTGTGTTTAATGCAGTGACTTCCACTACAGAGTCATGTCTGTGTTTAATGCAGTGACTTCCACTACAGAGTCATGTCTGTGTTTAATGCAGTGACTTCCACTACAGAGTCATGTCTGTGTTTAATGCAGTGACTTCCACTACAGAGTCATGTCTGTGTTTAATGCAGTGACTTCCACTACAGAGTCATGTCTGTGTTTAATGCAGTGACTTCCACTACAGAGTCATGTCTGTGTTTAATGCAGTGACTTCCACTACAGAGTCATGTCTGTGTTTAATGCAGTGACTTCCACTACAGAGTCATGTCTGTGTTTAATGCAGTGACTTCCACTACAGAGTCATGTCTGTGTTTAATGCAGTGACTTCCACTACAGAGTCATGTCTGTGTTTAATGCAGTGACTTCCACTGCAGAGTCATGTCTGTGTTTAATGCAGTGACTTCCACTACAGAGTCATGTCTGTGTTTAATGCAGTGACTTCCACTACAGAGTCATGTCTGTGTTTAATGCAGTGACTTCCACTACAGAGTCATGTCTGTGTTTAATGCAGTGACTTCCACTACAGAGTCATGTCTGTGTTTAATGCAGTGACTTCCACTACAGAGTCATGTCTGTGTTTAATGCAGTGACTTCCACTACAGAGTCATGTCTGTGTTTAATGCAGTGACTTCCACTACAGAGTCACGTCTGTTTTAATGCAGTGACTTCCACTACAGAGTCATGTCTGTGTTTAATGCAGTGACTTCCACTACAGAGTCATGTCTGTTTTTAATGCAGTGACTTCCACTACAGAGTCATGTCTGTGTTTAACTGCAGTGACTTCCACTACAGAGTCATGTCTGTGTTTAATGCAGTGACTTCCACTACAGAGTCATGTCTGTGTTTAATGCAGTGACTTCCACTACAGAGTCATGTCTGTGTTTAATGCAGTGACTTCCACTACAGAGTCATGTCTGTGTTTAATGCAGTGACTTCCACTACAGAGTCATGTCTGTGTTTAATGCTAACCCAGCTCTAGTGGGATTAGGGTTTTAGTAATGAGCATTTTAATTCTATACCCTGCACCCCTGATCTCAGCTCCATGACCCCCCTCTGTGGACCGGTCTTGGTTTAATGAGGACAGTGGACAGAACAATAATATAGTGGACTCCAGTTTCTCTCAGTGGGAGAATAAACTAGGAGAGACTAGAGGAGACTAGAGGAGAATGTTTGGACTCTGCATAATTGATTTCTAATAAATAAGTGATGATGCAGAGGTGAGGAGGATACCGAGGCTCGTGTCCTGATCTTGGCTCGGACAAACATTGCCTCATGTTAATTAGACATTGATTTCTACATCACTAAATAATGGAAATATTCATTAGCTGTCAGCATACAAATACATAATGGAGGATGGAGAGAGAGAAAGTGAGGAAGAGTCGGGGAGGTGGAGGAGAAAATGAGGCTTGGTTTGGGATTTCAGCATGAGTGGAATAAGAGTTACACAAACAGAGGAAACAAGCAGAGGAGGGTTATGTTCAGTCACCATCACAGCTCTACAGATCATCCAGATGTTTAGAATTACATAGTGTAGCTTTAAAATGTTGCTTTATTACAGTTGGATTAATATGACCTCCTGTGCATCCTCTTGAAGTCAGATCTGAGAGCACGTATTCGGCCTTTTTGTAAACCTGCATCCTGTAAACACAGGCTGTTTCTGTACCAGGCTGTAAACATGTTTATATCTGCTGTAACATTTTAACATGGGGCTCTATGGGGACTGACTCACTGCAGGAGACAGCCCCGAGTGGCCAGTTGAGGTACTGCAGTTTTTGGACTCAGATTTCATTTTCAGGTTTTGGAGCTTCGGACACATAAACATGAATATCATGTTATCCTGTTGAAGTTATATTGTTATTTTTCAAACCTGCTCTTTGGGCTTAAGTTTAACTTATAAAGTTCATTTTAAATCATCAACTTAAAAATGTGATTTCAGACTTAAAGAGGTAAAAACGTGTGTTTTTGTCCCCGGCTGGAAACATGAAGTTTTCCCTGCTCTCAGTCTGTGCTGAAGGAAACAGCTGC
>NW_023260248.1:0-12500 GCF_009762535.1 Notolabrus celidotus | reverse complement strand
ATGATGATGATGTATTTCTGGGTTTCTTGGATTCTGATTTAATGGAGAGCTTCAGTCTGATCTGTGCCGCTGTGCGCTCTGGAGTTCTGGTGTGAAGTTGTGGATGCTCCAGGAGGTTTTCCCTCCACGATGCGCCCTGTGTGTTTGCTGTGGAGTGTTAAAGAAGTGATTGTCTGCGTGTTTGAATGTGTGTGAAGCTCCTGGGTGTCCACGGCTGAGCAGCAAACTGTTGAAGCTTCATATCTGTCTCTATCATGTGTGCGCATCTCTGTCTCTGAAAGCGTCCTCTGGTTGTGTGCGCTCTGATTCCTCACATGATCACTCTCTGTGTCCCTCTTTAAACCCCGATGATGATAAACCCTGAGGTGAAGCTGAAGCTGTTAGATTCCCTCTCCCTGAGTCCCTGCCTCAGGATCTCCTCTCAGTCCGCAGCAGCAGCAGCAGCAGCTCTGCTCGGCACTTGTTACGCGCCGGAGAGGTTTGGAGAGGTTGCGTCTCTGCTGTGTTTTACTGCATCACAGCAGTGGTTAACAATCAGATACTGAGTCTTTACCAACAGATTGAACAAACCTGTGTGTGTGCAGAAAGTTCCCCTCCATGCATTCAGCTCCTAACACACGTGTTTGAGTTGAATTCACCATGCAATGAGGATGAACTCAGTCCGTGGGTTAGAACAAACGATGCCTGTTGAACACATGATGACATGATGTAAATTATTAAACTCTGAGTCTGCAGAGTCTGAGAGCTCAATCTTAAATATGTGACCCTCCATCACATCGTGGGTGTGATTGTGAGCTCTGTGTTTCTGAGTTCAGGCTCGATGTGAGAGGAAAGAGAAGTTTGGATGCAGCAGCTCTGTGTGCGCTCCTCTCACGGCAGCTTCTGTTTGGTATTCATGACCTGTAGGGCTCCAAAAAGAGAGACTACTTTGAAGGGAAGACTGGCTCCTAACACTCAGTCCTCTCCCTCTCTCTCCCTCCATCTCTCCCTCCTTCTGTCCGTGCGTAAAGGTGCTTTGGCTTCATTGAGCTGTGTGAAGCTTTAATGTTATACATGTGAGTGTTGGTGTGGATGAAGCTCTAAAAGTCAGATTATCTGTGAGAGGAGGATGACTTCTCTGATTGTATATTTATTCATTTCTTGTTTTATGATACAAACTTTCATCCCCCTCTCAGCTATGAGAGCCTCTTCTTCTCACTCCCTCCTCTCCTCTCCTCCTTTCCTCTCCTCCTTTCCTCTCTTCTATCATTTTAAACATGTTTTAGGAGCCTGTGCTGAGCGTACATGTGTGTGTGTGAGGCTGATGGATGTCTCTCTGGGTGTTGTTGACTCCGGGGCCGTTAGGGGGCGACAGTGGTTCACCAAATCCCTCCTCTCTCCCTCCCTCACACACACACACACACACACACACACACACACACACACACACACACACACACACACACACACACACACACACACACACACACACACACACACAGAGCAGAGCAGAGCAGAGCAGAGTGAGCCTCATGGTTTTTTTTTCCTGTTGTTTTTTGTAGAAATAAAAATGTGAAGGAAGCATTCAGAGTTAATGATAATGGACTGAGAGCCAGTGATGAAGAAAATCATCCCTCTCTCTCTCTCTTCCTCTCATCCTCACATCAGAGCTCTGAGCGTGTCACTGCTCAAACTTTCAGCTGATGACCTCAAACTCTCAGGGAATGAGACTCTCACCATCACGGTTAAAGATCTCTTTTTGTGCATGTGTTGGAGCAGAGGCTTGGAGTCCCTCCTCCTCTTCTTCTAAAGTCTGCCTTCTATCACCTCAAGAACATCTCCCATCTGCGTCCATCTCTCTCTGATTCAGTTGCTCAGACCCTCATCCACGCTTTCATTACCTCCCGGCTGGATTACTGCAATGGAGTCCTGTTCGGGGTACCCAGCAAAGCCCTGGACCGGCTCCAATACGTGCAGAACTCAGCACATCACCCCCACTCTCATGCACCTCCACTGGCTCCCTGTAAAGTACTGCATCACCTATAAGCTCCTCCTCCTCACCTACAAATCCCTGCATGCCCTCGCCCCCCCAAAACCTGGCTGACCTCCTCCACCAACACACTCCATCCCAGAACCTAAGGTCTTCAGACCTGGGTCTCCTCTCAGAGGGGGACAGAGTCTTCAGTGTGGAACTCTCTCCCTCCTGACATCCACAGCGCCCCAACCCTGGACGGTTTTAAGAAAGCAGTCAAAACACACCTTTACCTCAAGGCCTGTCCCCGTTAGATATCCCCACCTACCCCCCAGACCCCCTACCTGACCCTGTGAAGCCACCTTGGGTTTTTTTAAAAGGTGCTACATAAATATTATTACACCTGAACCCCTGCAGCGGTTTGAGTTCGTCCAATCAGGAGGAAGTGTGATAGAAAAGAAGCTGAGGGGTAATTAAACAAACTTCCTGACAGCGTGCGCGGCACAAAGTTTGAGAGGAGTCTCTGACAGTTGGGACTCCATTGAGACTCATTATTTTAAGGAGGTAGTGATGCTGTGAGCTGTACAGGAACATCCCCCGGTGGAGCAGAGACACATGTTGTTTTGGTAAAGAGGTGAAGAGCGAGGGATGAATTAAAGGATGATGCAGGGATGGAAGAAAGCTGTGTGTTTGTGTGTCTGCATCTCTCTCTCTTAGCTCAGCTTCATCTTCAGCTGGGATCAGTTCAGCAAAGTGAGGACACGAGGCCTCTGTGTGTGTGTGTGTGTGTGTGTGTGTGTGTGTGTGTGTGTGTGTGTGTGTGTGTGTGTGTGTGTGTGTGTGTGTGAAAGGAAAGAGAAGAAGCAAAGGACAAGAAATCTGTCTCTCCTTGACTCGTTCGCCCGGCGTGTCGGAGGGACCTGAAGAAGTCTCCGGCTCTGATCGAATCAACACCCTCAGTTCCCCCAATTACAGAGCCCTTTATGGGATTAGTGTGTGTGTGTGTGTGTGTGTATACAGTGTGTAAAGTGTGTGTGTGTGTGTGTGTGTGTGTGTGTCTTCTTGTGACACAGGGAGGAGAGGTGTCAGACAAACCGAGGAGAGCGGAAGAGCAGAGAGGAAGAGGTGAAGAGAGGAGAGAGGTTTGTGTTTGAGTAAAGAGGAGAGGATGCAGTTAGGGAGCAAGGAGGAGAGGAAAGGAGAGGAGGGAAGGAGAGGGGAATAAGGGAGGTAAATGAGAGTAAGATGGGGGAGAGAATGGGTGACAAACAAGGAGGGAGAGAAAGGGAAATAGGGAAAGAGGGAAGGAAAAAGAGGGGAGAAGAGCAAAGGAAAGAGGATGAAGAGGGATGTAAAAGATAGAGTTTGAGGCAGAGGAGGAGAGGAGAGAACGAGAGAGGAAAGAAGTGAAGACCAGGAGAGGTAAAGGAGAGAGAGAAGCAGAGATGAGAAAGAAAATGGGTGACACATGAGGAGGGAGAGAGAGGGAGAGAGGGAAAGAGGGAAGGAAAAGAAGGGAGAAGAGAGAAGAGAGGAGAGAGGAGAGAGGAGAGAGGAGAGAGGATTATGTTTGAGGGAAGAAAAGAGGACGCAGTTAGGGAGAAAGGAGGAGAGGGAAGAAGAGGAGGGAAGGAGAGGGGAATAGGGGAGGTAAAGGAGAGTAAGATGGGGGGAGAGAATGGGTGACAAACAAGGAGGGAGAGAGAGAGAAAGAGGGAAGGAAAAAAAAGGGAGAAGAGAGGAAGAAACAGAGGGAGAGGTGTGCAAAGCAAAGAGAGGATGAAGAGGAAAGCAAAAGAGAAGAGGAGGAAAGAAAAGAAGCAACAATGAAGAGAAGACCAAAATAGGAATGGGGATGGAGGAAAAAGAGAGGGATGTAAAAGATGGAGTTTGAGGCAGAGGAAGAGAAGATGGAATGAGAGAAGAAACAGAGGGAGAGGATGTGCAAAGGAAAAGAAAGGATAGCAGAACAAAGAGGGACGAAGACGAGAAGAGGAGGGAAGGATGGAGGGAAGAACAAAATAGGGAGAAGAAGTCAGGAGAGGAGATAGAGGGATGGATGAGATAGAGTCTGAAACAGAGGAGGGGAAGAAAAGGAGGAGGAAGACAGGAGGAGGAAAACACAAGATAAGGTAAGGAGGGATGAGAGGAGTAGAGAGAGGGAAGAAAGAGGAGAGAAGAAGGGAATAAAGGAGGTAGAGTAAGGAAAGAAAGACTGAGAGGAGAACAGAAAAAAGAGAATTAAAAGAGGAAGAGAAAACCAGACTAGGAGGAGAAGAAGAAGAGAGCAGGGGGTCTGAAGACTGGGACCAGAGAGAGAGAGAGAGAGAGAGAGAGAGAGAAAAGGAAGGAGTGAAATGAAATGAAAAAGAGGAGAAGAGCTGAGAGAGATGTGGGGAAATGTTTAAGGAAGAAAGAGTGAAGAGGAAGAGGAAGAGGAGGGAGAGAGAAAGAGCTGTTAAAGAGATATTCTCCTCCTCTGTCGCTCTCTTCATCATCATCTGTTCACCTCTTGTCTTCACGAGGTGAGGATGGAGAGGAAGAGGAGGGGGAGGAGGAGGAGGAGGAGAGGACGAGTGGAAGGAGGGATGACAGGAGGTCAAGAAAAGGAGAAAAAATGACGTTAAGCTGATGACGTCTCTCTGACAGCGAGCGTGTGTGTGTGTGTGTGTGTGTGTGTGTGTGTGTGTGTGTGTGTGTGTATGCGTGTGTGCGTGTGTGTGTGTGTGTGTGTGTGTGTGTGTGTGTGTGTGTGTGTGTGTGCGTGTGCGTGTGTGTGTGTGTGTGTCTGCCTAATCCACGGCACTTATTCTATTGGCCTGACTAACTGACAGCCTAATAGCAGGGCATGCTGAGTGCCGGGGCGTTGTGTGTGTGTTTGTGTATGTTCGTGTGCGTGTGTGTGTATATATGTGTGTGAGTGTGAGTGTGTGTGAGTGTGTGATTGTGTGTGTGTGTGTGTGCACATTGAGTGAATGTAAAAGAGGGTTAGCGAGGCCGACAGAGAGACGGAGAGACGGGGGACAAACTGATAGACGCGTCTGTCTGCAGTCAATGATTCGCACTTATCCAGGAAAAAATGTGTGTGTGTGTGTGTGTGTGTGTGTGTGTGTGTGTGTTTGTGTGTGTGTGTGTGTGTGTGTGGTGCCTGGTTACAACAGAGAAATGTGATCACATAATTGAGATGTAATTAGAGAAGCCCACAAATAAAGCATGAAAACAGCTTCCCTCCATCGGCTGGTTGGTCAGTTCATCACACACACACACACACACACACACACACACACACACACACACACACACACGCACACACACACACACACACACACACACACACACACACACACACACACACACACACTGAGGATATAAAGGTCTAAAGGAGCCTAAAAAGTCCACCAGTGCTCCTCAGGTGTTAAGAGTGTCCTCCAGGGGTGGAACATTTCCTGTAAATTTCCACAGGAAGTTGAGCTGGGGAATTTTGGAAATATTCCAAATTGGAATTTATGGGAACTAACTGTTAATTTAATGTAAAGGTATCATATCCATATATTTTATATTTTATTTTATTATATTTTTCTTCTTCCCTCTCCTTTCTCCCTAACTGCGTCCTCTTTCCTTCCCTCAAACATAATCCTCTCTCCTCTCTTCTCCCTTCTTTTCCTTCCCTCTTTCCCTCTCTCCCTCTCTCTCCCTCCTCATGTGTCACCCATTTTCTTTCTCATCCCTGCTTCTCTCTCTCCTTTACCTCTCCTGGTCTTCACTTCTTTCCTCTCTCGTTCTCTCCTCTCCTCCTCTGCCTCAAACTCTATCTTTTACATCCCTCTTCATCCTCTCTTTCCTTTGCTCTTCTCCCCTCTTTTTCCTTCCCTATTTCCCTCTTTCTCCCTCCTTGTTTGTCACCCATTCTCTCCCCCATCTTACTCTCATTTACCTCCCTTATTCCCCTCTCCTTCCCACCTCTCCTTCTCTCCTTTCCTCTCCTCCTTGCTCCCTAACTGCATCCTCTCCTCTTTACTCAAACACAAACCTCTCTCCTCTCTTCACCTCTTCCTCTCTGCTCTTCCGCTCTCCTCGGTTTGTCTGACACCTCTCCTCCCTGTGTCACAAGAAGACACACACTCACACACACACACACACACACACACACACACACACACACACACACACACACACACACACACGCTCTCATTGGTTGAAATAGTTAAAGTGGTGTCAGAATGAAGCTGTCGCTATCCGTGGTGCTGAAGTGCTTTGAATTGGTGTTTTATTATTAGGGTCCAGGTATCCTCATGTTTTCGGTGTTCTCTTGGTTTGTTAGACTTCCTGTCCGTTTGATTGACTTCAGAATGACATAACCGTGTGTAAGAAATGTAGTAATGCTTGTAAGCCCTGCCTTGTAGGCATGTGTATGTTGTAAAGCATTTTATAAGGGCCCGGTCATGTGCCCGCCCCCGGCCCGGCACTGATTTGTTCCTCTAGTAAGTAGAGTCACTGGTTTCATGTGTCTCTCTGGTGGTCTTTGGAGGCTGCGAGCTGAGCAGCAGGTTTGAAAGGCTCTCTCCAGCATATGTTACTGAGAGTGATCATCATGTTGTAAAGAAACCTCCTCTTACTGATGTCAGGATCTCAGAGCATGCTGTGTCTGAAGTTCTGTGAGTTTCATTTAGAGACACTTTGAGAAACATTCATATGAGCGTCATGGTGAGACCACAGCATCATCATCTGGTCTGTTTGTTATTCCAGCCTGAATTAAAGATCTGCCTGCTGGGCATGGACGCTCTCACTGTAACAGGTTAAACCATTAATTACACTTAATTCTCTCATTACTTAAATTATACAGAGAGGACGATACAGCAGCCTGTGAATTATACAGCAGTCAGAGGTGATGGAACAGAGCGCGCTCAGAGAGAAGCCTTGGAAGGTTCTAATGACGTCCCAGACGGAGATCAGCAGCTGAGTGCGAGCAGGCGGCGACGAGCTGGAAAATGTCTTCAGTTTAATCCTGCAGAGGCTGCTAGCGTTAGCCTTGGGGAAGGATGGTGCAGATGTTCAGAGAGTGTGTTTGAGTTTATTCAGAATGCATAAGAAAGATCTTCATGTCAGTCTCAAGCTGTCAGGATACAAGAGATGATTTATCTTAACTACTCTAACAACATGTGATGAGAGGAGATTTACTGTGTGTTTAAAGACAGAGTCAGTCTGCACCAAAGGAAGGGTTGTTGTTTAGCATAGCTTAAGAATTTGAGACAAACACAAGGATGAGTGCTCGGTGAAGAAACCCACCCCCTGGCTCCTGATGTCCCCCCACAGCCTGAGATAGAAAGGACAGACGGGGAGCGAGAGCCGGCACATCACCAGGGTTATAAAGTGTGCTCCTCCCTTCACTGATGTTTCCTTTAGTTAGACCTACGGGTGGGAATCAAAAACCGGATCTGACTTAGAACCGGTTCCACTTGATCAATTCCATCTGAATTGTAAACCTCAAATGTTATCGACTCTTCTTAACGATTCATTTCCCAGCACGACGTCACGTCACGGTACGTTGCATTACGTCACACACTCTGTGACGCAGAACTCCTTCAACCACGAGGAAACATGGAGAGGAAGTGTTTCTCCTCTCTAAATTCAAAGTCTTTTCCTCCAGGCTCCAGGGGCCACGTCTGGACTCACGCGGCCGAAAATGAGGCACCGAGAGCGGGTAAAATACCTCCGCGATGACCCCCGGAGGACAAGTGTTTTTCCTCTCTAAATTCAAAGTCTTTTCATCAGGCGGCCGAATGAATGAAGATAAGGTCAACCTATTGTAGTGGTGGAGCTAGGAGGTGGCCATGGCTACCTCTAAAAACTGATTGGTCACCCTGAAATTCTTAAAGATGATTGGCTGTTTGCCTTGTCAGAGGCATTACTTATATTGACATCAGCTGTTCAATCAATCAATCAATCTTTATTTATAAAGCACCAAATCACAACAAAAGTTATCTCAAGACTCTTTTACAAACAGAGCAGGTCTAGACCACTCTATGTCAAATTATGAACAGAGACCCAACACCAAGACAGGATCAGACTCAGTCTGACCCCACCTTAATCCACCATGAGCATTACACCTCACAGTATTTAGCTAGTTACAGTGGAGAGGACAAACTTCTGCTGTGTTTCAGTGAGCTGCAGAGACAGGAGTTTCTGTGGATTTGAATATTGACTTTAATGATGCTTTGACTTTAAAACAATCATCTTCATTTTGAGTCCTTAAAGAGTTCAGCAGATTTAAATGTTGACACTCTGTTGAGTTACTTTAGAAATCTCTAAAAATGTAACATTTGTTAAATTGTTTTATAAAAAGAAGTTAAAGTAGATGAGATTAGTGGAGGTAACCCTCTTAGGTTTGGGGTAAGGCCAACCCTTCAACAGTCAGTGCCCCAGTCCAAACTGTGTGGCTCCGCCCCCTGACCTATTGTTCAGTATGTTCAAGTTGAACACGTTCATGTTCAGTCTTGTGCAGACATCATTTTGAGACTGTGTAGAACTACTTTTTTACCCCTCAAAAAAGTTCTCAGGAGTCAGGAGAACTGATAAGGAATTGGATTGATGAGCGGAATCCACAATGGCATTGACATTGATACAATCTTATCAACCCCCCCCCTAGTGTCCATCAGATCCACCTGCAGAACACCCCAACTTAAAAACCCAACCCCTACAGTACCGCCACGTTCAACAGACCCAGGCTCTGAACATGCAAGCTCAACGATACGACCTACTCCTTCAAACATCAGGTATCAGGCAGCTCTTCTCAATGTGTGAATATCTCTGATCTGAGTGATGTGAACACACTCTGATGATGATGATGATGATGATGATGATGAAGACTGCTCTCTGGTTGGTTAATGTCAGATTCCTCTCTGAGTGGATTGGAAGAACAGAAAGTTAAAATGAAAACAGGATTGAGTTGATTAAAATGTCGGAGGTGTAAAACATACTCGGAGCAGCACATTACAAAACTTCCTCTCCTCTAATTAAAACAACGCTGATTAATGCAAGAGGTCTTAACCAAGCTTAACAAGGTTTCACAGTAATTAATCCATATTTAATAGAAGATGTTCAGAGAGAGAGAGAGAGGGAGAGAGAGGGAGAGAGAGAGGGAGGGAGGCTGCTCAGTCAGCTGAGGAGGAGGAGGAGAGGATGGATGGCAGAAAATAAAGGAGGAAATGAGACAGAGTGGGATGATGGAGGGAGGTAAACAGAGTGATGGAGTTAAGCTGGAGGAGAAGGTATTAGATGATCTGTGAGCATCATTCACTTTATTCTCTCAGAGGCTAAATTTAATTTCTGTCAGACTGCGTGGGAAGAGGAGAACCTGGTGATGGATACTCGGATGGATTCAGAGCTGCTCTCTTTATGAAAAACATTTTCTCTTTGAATCAGGAGGTGAATCAAACTCTGCAGGCGGAGAGGAAACAGAGCCGTGTGATGGATCTGTTCGGGCTCAGATATTCAGATCTGATCCTTTCTTCTGTCTCCTCCGTACGGTTCACACGGTGCAACACTGAGGGTTTGATACTTCAGACCCTGGTGTTCTGTTTCCAGTTAGCAGCTGATTGTGTCGGACACGGTTTGAGGAAATCAAAGAGGGGCGGACAGCAGAAGGAGAAAGATGATGATGAAAGTAGAGGCTCTTTTCCAGGGTTGGCCATGGGAGGTTGTTTTGCATTAACTCTAACATCTAGAGTATTTAACTTCTTTATTTTCATGGTGTTGATAATATCCTCAGTGTGACAGCATGCTGACAGCCAGAGATTCTGTAGTTACATATTGTTTTGTCCATCCAGCCTCTCTCTGACCGCTTCTCTTAAAACATGTTGCCCCATAGAAGTTCATCTAATCATCATTAGGTCTCAGCAGATGTGTGTCTAACATGAGTCTGGTCCTGCTGGAGGTTTCTGCCTGTTAAAGGAAGTTTGTCCAACGTGAGTCTGGTTCTGCTGGAGGTTTCTGCCTGTTAAAGGAAGTTTGTCCGACATGAGTCTGGTCCTGCTGGAGGTTTCTGCCTGTTAAAGGAAGATTGTCCAACATGAGTCTGGTCCTGTTGGAGGTTTCTGCCTGTTAGAGTAAGTTTGTCCAACATGAGTCTGGTCCTGTTGGAGGTTTCTGCCTGTAGAGTAAGTTTGTCCAACATGAGTCTGGTCCTGTTGGAGGTTTCTGCTTGTTAAAGGAAGTTTGTCCAACATGAGTCTGGTCCTGTTGGAGGTTTCTGCCTGTTAGAGTAAGTTTGTCCAACATGAGTCTGGTCCTGTTGGAGGTTTCTGCTTGTTAAAGGAAGTTTGTCCAACATGAGTCTGGTCCTGCTGGAGGTTTCTGCCTGTTAAAGGAAGTTTGTTTTACCATGAGTCTGGTCCTGCTGGAGGTTTCTGCCTGTTAAAGGAAGTCTGTCTAGCATTAGTCTGGTCCTGCTGGAGGTTTCTGCCTGTTAAAGGAAGTCTGTCTAGCATTAGTCTGGTCCTGCTGGAGGTTTCTGCCTGTTAAAGGAAGTTTGTCCTTGCCACTGTAACTTGCTAAATGCTGCAAAGTGCTCTGCTCATGGTGGATTAAGATGAGATCAGACTGAGTCCTGTCTGGAAGAGGGGACTGGATCTGATCCGGTCTTGATGTTGGGTCTTTGTTAATAATAGAACATGCAGCAAATTGAGAAACGATGCACTTTAACACACGTGCAAAAGTGTAGAAGAAGTGCAACAATGGAAACTTGCTGCACATGTAACACCATGTTACAAAAACACAAACATGCTGCAGAGACTCAAACCATTCAAATCCAAACACAGAAGAAACACGCCAAAGAGAAACGCTGATGCAGAACCGGTTTGACCTCGTGGTGGAGTCGTGTGTCTCGTGTGCAGAGGATCCTTTAAAATGAGCTAAGTGACAAGGTGGAGCTGACCTGGTCTGCAGAGACTGACCGGCGCCCCCTGTGGTTGATAATATGTATACGAGTTCCCTCGAACAACCACACTTAAAAAAACGAACTATCCCTTTAAGACTACAAAAAGAGAGTGAGCCAATCAAACATGGTCTCATCTCTCAGTTAGACAGAGGTGTGTGTGTGTGTGTGTGTGTGTGTGTGTGTGTGTGTGTGTGTGTGTGTGTGTGTGTGTGTGTGTGTGTGTGTGTGTGTGTGTGTGAGCTCCTGATTAACAGATAATTGCCTTGTCATATCCGGCTGCAGGAAACACCTCCTGCTGAAACGATGCACACGGACAGAGGAGAGCACGACAGCCTCTTCCTCACCTGTCACTCAGAGAGAGAGGAAGATGAGGAGATGAATAAGAGAGGGAAATATGGAGAGAGAGAGGTCAGACGGTGGAGGAGGAGATGGAGGAGAGGGCCGGTGTGATAAACGATGATGAGGAGGAGGAGGAGGAATAAAAACATCTCAGGAGAGTTTACTGACACGTTCACTCTTCATCCTCAGACTTTATTACCTCCCTAAATTAAAGGTGAATATGAAACAAAGCAGCAGCTGTAACAGACTTCATCTCCACTCCCAAACATCGTCTTTAATCTCAGAAGAGAGGCTCTAAGAGGAGGAGAAGAGGCGACGCACCAACAGGCAGACACATCTGTGCAGACTGAGCAGCCGTCTATATTTAATCTGCGTCTCTGTCCTTTGTTCTCCTCACAGCGCTCCGTCTGTTTGCGACTAAGCATCCTATAAATACTTCCACATCAACTTTGACTTAATGGAAAGTTAAAGAGCAGAAGAGTCTGCGAACAGCTCCGAGTCTGTCTGAGTATTTTTAGATGAGAGGCGAGCAGCAGACGGAGGAGAGAGACTGAAACACATCCAGAACGTCTTCAGCTCTTTGTGCTGAAGTCAAACTCTTAATGTGACGTCTTACTTCTTCACGCTGACGAGGACTTCAGAGGCCTCGCTGCTGGAGGAGGATTAGTTGTGTAAGAGTGAATTAGTTTGATGTAAGGGAACCCTTTATGTCCTCTGTTATCAGACGTCCTGGGTTTGATTCATCAGTCTTTGGATCTGAACCTCAGAGAGAGAGAGAGAGCAGGCGGTGAGCTCCGGCAGCTGATAATTGTAGAGCAGATGTTGGATGAGGCTCTGTTGATGGCCACCGCTGCGTTATGAATCATGACTAATTATGAATATACTTTAAGCCCTCCACTGTTGTATGAGACGAGATAATGGACCATTAAAACTCTACATGCACGGATCCTAATGAAACAGGTGCACCACCCATTTCAGCTCCAGGAGCGAGGGGGGAAACAGACTCATGGTTTTAAAGAGGGGACTCTGATCCACGTCAACGACAGAGACCACGTCAGACTGAAGCTTCTGAGTGTTTAAACTTTACTCTGACGTCAAACTCTTCTCTGTGTTCAACATGTTTCCAAACATCAGGAGAGAACGATGATCTCTTTACATGACTGTTTAAGAGCTTTTATCCAGAGAGAGAGGACAGAGGAGGATTTCATGAAGAGTTCATGAAGCTGTTAGTCTCCTATTAACGACCAGGTTCCACCGTCTCCCTGTCCGGTCTGT
>NW_023260247.1:0-23913 GCF_009762535.1 Notolabrus celidotus | reverse complement strand
CTCTCACACTCTCTCTCTCACACACACACACACACACACACACACACACACACACACACACACACACACACACACACACACACACACACACACTCACAGGTGTTACTGTTCACTCAGAAGCAACACTGAACACACCAGTCTGTTTGTAATCTAACTTAATATTCTCTTCTATCTGAGCGTGACTTTTAGACTCATTCAGCTTCATCTCCTTTAACTTTTATTATTTGTCTTTAATCATAAATAAACTTCTCCTTTAGTTTTCTTTAAACCTTGAACTGTCTCAAAATAAAGCACAAGTTATTTTAATTAAAGTTAAAAATACTGATTATATTTTACTGCCAGAGAACTCAGGTATTGTAGCTCTGCTGTTCTGAAGGTATCTGCTGCCCTCTGGTGGTGGCACTTTGAATCAAACAGCAGATTTTATTACATTAATATAAACTTAATGAATTAAACTTTAAAGACCTTTTCATTTAAATAAAAATAAATCTATCCTTTAATTTTAATTACATTTTTTTTGCCTTTTAAATAAACTATTTTGATTTTATTTAAATTAAAAGAAAAACAATATTTTTTATTATTTGATCTTAAATAATCAATAAATTATTATAATATAATCAACGTTTTATTCAAGAATATTTTACTTTTGAAGAGTGTATTTTTTTTTTTACAATGCAATCTTTTTTAGGTCAAAATAATAAATTGTCAAATAAATTTGTTTCATGCTTTTTTAAATTCAAACTTATTTATAGATTACTTTGGAAATGATTATTGTGTTGTCTGTTTTGTTGAATATTGCTGTTATTTTAGTGAAATTTAATTCAATCTTAAATGTACTATTTTAAAAATTGTATTTCATTTAAAGAAAAACATTTATTTTTATTATTTGATCTTAAATAAGGTTAGAAGATTAGAATTATAAGAATAATACATAAGTAATTTTATTTCATTAAATTTCCTTCAAATTATTAAATTTTTTCACTGAACCATCATCAGCTGATTCCTGTGTCCCTTCAGTATAATAAAGCAGACCCTGTTTGTGTTGCAGTAAGCTCCTCTCTGGTTGAAATAACTCTGGTGTTGTTTATTGTCTATCTTATATTCACACATCGTCTCATCCAGTCTGCACAAACATCAGAGCGTCCACTTTGTGCTGCTTCAGTCAGAGCGACAGGAACGTCTGCAGGAAGTTTGAGCTGACGCCTGAACACAGCAGGAACACTTCCCTCTAAATATCTCTGAGGTCACTTTGTTGTTGTCCTCTCAATTCAATTCAATTCAAATTTGCTTTATTGGCATGAACAACGAGATATTATTGCCAAAGCACATAAATTCATACAGTACATTATATATATTCACAACACATTACACTCACCATATATACATTAATCACACACCATATTCATTACATATTATATTCATCACATACATATCAACCATATATTACATATGTTATATGCATTAATGAACGATGGTGTCACCTATACAGCATATCTCAATGTCCTCACCCGATTCGGCGCGCTCACAAAACCTCCACCCAAAATCAAACCCCATGGGATGGTGCGTCCCTCAGGCTGTGACAGGCAGACACATATTTAGCAGCCAGAGGAGCTGCTGACCCTTCCCCCAGGAGAACTGACAGTTTCTCTTCTGGGGTTCATGTTGGGAAGTTTGGTACCATGTTAGTAATGTCCCTGTAGTGGGAATCTCTTAGAGAAGAGAACTTGCTGCAGTGGAGGAGGAAGTGCATCTCTGTCTCTATGTCCCCTGTAGAGCAGTGAGCACATAGACGCTCCTCTCTGGGCAGCCATGTCTGCCTGTATCTCCCTGTCTCTATAGCCAGCTGGTGGTCACTCAGCCTGTATTAGGATACATCTTTGTTTTGTATCTCTGACACTGTACAGATATTCAGATCATTTAGAATCACGGTTTAGGGTCAAATAACAATTCATTCTACTTTGGGTCTTTGTTTGGTTTCTCCAGTGATCTAAATCCAGATCTTTGGAGTGCTTCATGATGAGTTTCATTTGGTTGTGTTTTGGATCAGTGCTGACTGGAGTCTGGCTGATTAGCTTCCTCACCAGCTGACTAAGGGGACAGTTTTTGTCCTCTCTCTCTCTTCATTTTCACGTCTGTATACTCTGTGCTGTGTCTCCTGATCCCTAAAGACATGTTAGAATCCCTTGAAACAAACATCGTCTGAGCTGGTGATGGAACAAACATCGTACCTGCAGATATCGATGACGCTCTAATCTCATCCCTTCCTCTGCCAGCGCTCGGTCCTGAATGTCCCGCAGGTTTCAGAGCATAGTTTCAGATTATCTCGTCATCAACGGCAATTTCCTGAGCATCTGCAAACTTCCTGCTCCTCCATGCTGGAACAGGAACGTCTGGATCCTGATGACAAACAGAAGAATCCATAGTTTGAATGTCAACAAACATCCAAACCTCACGTGATGTCACAGGATGCTCATCTGTCCTCCTGACTCAGGGTGGTCACCTGAGACCTGGGGACCCAGGTGTGTTTCAGATCTCAGTTAGTCCAGCTGTCACAGAAACACTGAAGTCCTGTTTCTCAGTTTATCAATGTTTGTTGGTGTTGGTGTTGTTGTTGTTCAGAATCAGAATCAGAATCAGCTTTATTCGCCAAGTATGATTGAACACACAAGGAATTTGACTTTGGTAAACTGTGCTCTCTTTGTACAAGGCATAGGAATAAGAATAAGAACTACAATAAAAAATAAAATAAAAATATAATAACAATAACATCAGCTATAAATACAAAGAAACAACAAATAGGCATGACTAATATGTACAGGCTAAAATAATATGATAAAGTGCAGTGGTGAGTTGCAGAGGTTGTTGTTGTTGTTGTTGTTAGATTCATTATGGGAGACTTCAGTTACATCATCACATGTCAGTCACTGAAGAATAAACCTGCAGGATTTTCAGACAAAATATTCTTTTTACTCTTTTTACTGTTATCTGACCACCAGGTGGCGCTGTCTTTGAAAATGAGGGTCTCTGCAAAGAGAGCCTGAATCTGAAGTCCTCTAATGTAGGTCCATAAAACTGAGACTGTGACGTGTGTAGATTAATAATAATAATAATAATAATAATAATAATAACAATAATAATAATAATAATAATAATAAATAACAATAACAATAATAATGATGATTTTAAGTTTAGTAAAATAATGTTTTATTTTTTAAGATTTGATCTTTTGAATCTTTTTTTGCCAAAATGTTAATTTTTTATATAAATGTTTTTGTTTTTGTGTGATGTTAAAAAAATTATTAAACTTCACGTAATACATTTAATAAATACTTGTGTTTTTTTTTGTCTGTTTATTTAATCTCGATTCAGTAAAATAATTTTTTGCTCAAAATGTTTTTGTTTTTAAAATTTGTTTTGTGTGTCCCTACTAGTAAACTTTTGTTTCTTAAAATGTTGTCATTTTACTGCAATTTTAAAAAGAATAAAAAAATATATAAAGTTTTCCAAAATAATTTAATATTTCTCAAAATGTCTGTTTGGTAAAGTGTTATCTTGTACAGTAGAACTTTCTTTGTTTAAATTGTTATTGTTTTAAAAATGTATTTTTTTGTAAATCTCACTTCTAAAGTTTTGTTTCATTAAATCTGAAAACGGTCGTTTATAAAAATGTTGTGAAATGTATTAAAATATATTTTTTTAAATAGCAATATTTAGTTACATTTTATCTTGCTTTATAAAATGCATTTACAGAAAATATTTTTGGTTTTAACAAACTGTTGTTTTATGTAATTTTGTGTTTTATAAAATGATATCATTATTGTGTGAAATGCAAAATAAATCTTGATTTGTTTCTTAGTAAAACAATGTTTCTCAAAAATAATTTTAAAATTTCATCTTTTTTTTTTGTAAATTTTCATTTTGTGTACAATGTTAAATTGTTTTGTAAATGAAAGTCTTGTTTTGTATTTTTTACATGCTCTGTTAAAAAGTTTTTTTGACCTGATATTTTTGTGTTTTGTTCAATTTAATCATTTTTTATGAAATTTTTATCCTTTTTTGTAATTTAATATCAACATGTTATCAGTCATGTTGAATGTTGTTGTGTTTTAAAAATTGAATTCATATTTTGTATTTGTCGTCAGCGTCACCACTGCAGAATAGAAAGTAGTTAAAGAACATTTATTGCACTGGTTTCTTTATCTTCAACAGGTTTTCTAAATGTTGTCATGTTCTAAGATTATCATGATTTGTAAAATGTCGTCACAAAAATGAAATATTTTCATTTCCATTTTCACAAACTGAGTAAAAGCAGAATAAATGAAGATGATCACTGACCTCAGTTAAATCCATCTCTGTGTTCATGTTAATAACAAGCTGTTGTTTTCCTGGACTCTGGACTCTGGACTCTGGAGTCTGGAGTCTGGACTCAGGACTCAGGAGTCTCTGCGGCTCAGTGGTGACAGAAGACCTTCGAGGTCTCCTGCATCAAGTCTCAACCTGAACTGAACTCACACCAATTTTCACCAGCCTGAAAACATTTCAGCCTCAATTATCACGTCTGATTTAATGACAAACAGCTGCAGCACACAGGAACACACTCAGGCTGTGTTCCTGTGTGCTGTGTCCCATCATGTCCACCTGAACTCACCGGTCAGTCTGCTCAGTGACGAGACCACGTCCCTCCACACCGGTCAGTCTGCTCAGTGACGAGACCACGACCCTCCACACCGGTCAGTCTGCTCAGTGACGAGACCACGACCCTCCACACCGGTCAGTCTGCTCAGTGACGAGACCACGACCCTCCACACCGGTCAGTCTGCTCAGTGACGAGACCACGACCCTCCACACCGGTCAGTCTGCTCAGTGACGAGACCACGACCCTCCACACCGGTCAGTCTGCTCAGTGACGAGACCACGACCTTCCACACAATGTGCCGTATTATATCGTATTGTATCCTGTTGTTTTGTATTGTATCCTAATGAACCTTCATGTGTTGAATCCCATCGTATCGTCCCCTTTAATATTGTATAGTAATCATCGTATTGTAATGTAGCGTATTGTGTTGTATCATAAAGTCACATTGTATTGTATAGTAATGTGTTGTATCGCATTGTATCGTGTTAAAGGTGACATATCATGCAGAATGTTCTTTTTAATGGTTCTCTCCCTGAAATCTGTGTCCCTGTCTACAAACCCCCTGAAAAGTCAAAGACTCCATTCTGCCCCTGTTCTGATTTCTCCACCTTTCTGTAAATGTGTGCTGAAACCAGCCGCTTCAGTTTTCAGTGTTTTTCATACGTCACAACGCCATCCGGTCTGTAACAGGAAGTCAGAGCTCGGAGCTTGTTCAGCCCATAGACTGTATAAAATACAACTCAACCCCTCCTCCGTTTTTCATTCCCTGCACACATGTGTGCTAACAAGGAGCTCAGGAGGGAGGCATGCTAGTTGTAGGCTGTCTTAATAAACACAAAGGTCGCTTTGACTCCCCACGTCTGCAGATTTGAAGATCTAGTGGAGGATTTTTATTTATCATGGATAAGTGCTAGCGCTAGTTAGCATAGCCACATAGCTACATGTTGGTAGCTGTGTACCAAGACACACGTCGACATGCTGACAAATAAAACAACAAGAAACACTAAATCTGTGACCAATGGTTCAGAAAGGTCCTGCTGCAGGCGCCTCTCCGTCAGGATCAGATTCTGGATCAGATTCAGAGGGTTGAAGTAACGCGGGTCTGTGAGCAGCCGTGTATATTCAGCCAACATGGAAACATTAGATCAACGTGCTGGACAGCCGAGGCCACACCCACTTCCTGAGGGGGCGTGGTCAGAGGGAAAACAGCCTGTTCTGAGCAGGGTTGAAAAAGAGGGGTTTACAGGCAGACCAGAATCTGATTTCAAAGTGTTTTTATGGGCATAAACTTTAAAGACATGTTTTGGGGACCTCTTAGACCAATATATGTTGATGAAAAAAGCGTGATATGTCACCTTTAATGTATCATATGGTAATGTATTGTAACTTATTGTTTCGTATCCTTTCGAATCATACTGTATCATATCGTATTAATTTTTTTATTAACTTTTTAAAATGCGATTGATTTCTGAATTTCAATATTTCAACTTGATAAATCACATTTAACTGCTTGTTCAAAATTCTGTTAGATTACATTTAAAAACAGTTTTAATTTAATGTCAACAGAATAAAGAAATTCTCTTGAGAGTCTTTCTTTGTGAATCAAACGGACTCCATGATGTTTAATCAGTGTCAGGACGGTGAGAGTTATTCAGAGATCATTCTGATCCATCACTGACGTCCAGTCATTCCTGGTGATCAGTTTCCCCGTCATTTCAAACCTTTAAATTCAGTTTTTTGCTAACATCGTATTTTGAGCGCCCGCCTCAGGTTAACGGCAGCAGGAAGCAGGAATAAGCTGGGAGTGTCGAAATTAAAAAATGTTCCTGTCGATGGGATTGTACAAAAAGAACATTCATTTGAAAAAACTTAAAGCTCCTGTGAGTAACTCTCTGTTTGTGTTGATTTTGGCGCCCCCTGTGGTCAAAGTGATACCTCTCCTCTATACTGATTTTATAAGTCCTGTTTTCTTTCGTTCTTTCTTCTAACAGTCACATGACTGTGTTGTTTATTTTTGTTGATCATAAAAAGTAGAAACTGGTCGTTTTAATCGGTTTCATAGCAGGTCAAAAACTCCTCACAGGAGCTTTAATGTTCTTGTCATCTGTTAGCATTTCACCTGTTTCCAGATGTTTGTTAGAAAACACAGACAGACAGAAAACAAGAGCAATATGTAAAATAATATGAGGCTAAAACCAGAGAGAGGAAAGTGACACTTAAATAAAACTTAAAAACAAAATAATTATGATAAAATAAATAAAATAAAATTAGATAAATAATAAATACATAAAATAAAATTCAATAAAATAAGATCAAATAAATATCAGAAAATAAAATAAATAAAATAAAATAAATAAAATAAATAAAATAGAATCAATAAAATAAAATCAGATAAATATCTGAAAAATTGAATGTGAAAGTGAAAATAAAATACAAATAAAAATGATGCTAAATCAATGGTCATAATGATAATAATGAGTCCAGGTCAAAAGCCAGATTAAAAAGGAAAGTTTTAAGTTTACTTATAAATGTAAGTTTGTTTCTTTGGTTGTATTAATCAGTTTCTACTTATTAAAATAAAAAATGTAAATCTATTTTATATAAATCAAGAGATGAAACATTTTGAAACTGTAAACTTCACAGCAGCATCATGACTTCCCAGAATAACCCTCTCTGGACATTATTCCTGTCCCAATCTGATGAACATCTCAGGAACGCCTGGAGGGAATTTCATTACATCCACTTTATTTCTATTTATCTGTCCGAGGGAAACGCAGCATCTGTGATCAATCAGAGGACGGTCTCCCCTCACTCGACCCCTCACTGACGGCCTGCTGCATCACCAGACCTCTCCTGGTTAGTGTAATGTTTGTGCTCTTATGACCCCTCATGAACTTCCATGAAGGATCAAATAATCTCAGCTGCGCCGTCGTTCTGTGGAAACACTGGAGAACGAGAGCCGCAGCTTTACGAGCTCGTAGTTTGAGTTTCAGTCGGACGTTTACAGAAGAAACCAACGGACTGCAGAGAGGAAGGGTTCAGGAGAGAACTGATCTAAAACATGAAGTCAGAGCAGAAGTGACTTAAACATGCATTCTTACCAATCACCAGCAGGGGGACGACAGGAATCAATATTAAAGGTGACATATCACGCTTTTTTCATCAACATATATTGGTCTAAGAGGTCCTCAAAACATGTCTTTAAAGTTTATGCTCAAAAAAACACTTTGAAATCAGATTCTGGTCTGCCTGTAAACCCCTCTTCTTCAGTCCTGCTCAGAACAGTCTGTTTTCTCTCTGACCACGCCCCCTCAGGAAGTGGATGTGCCTCGGCTCTCCAGCACGTTGATCTAATGTTTCCATGTTGGCTGAATATACACGGCTGCTCACAGACCCGCGTTACTTCAACCCTCTGAATCTGATCCTGAATCTGATCCTGACGGAGAGGCGCCTGCAGCAGGACCTTTCTGAACCATTGGTCACAGATTTAGTGTTTCTTGTTGTTTTATTTGTCAGCATGTCGACGTGTGTCTCGGTACACAGCTACCAACATGTAGCTATGTGGCTATGCTAACTAGCGCTAGCACTTTTCCATGAAAACTAAAAATCATCCACTAGATCTTCAAATCTGCAGACGTGGGGAGTCAAAGCGACCTTTGTGTTTATTAAGACAGCCTACAACTAGCATGCCTCCCTCCTAAGCTCCTTGTTAGCACACATGTGTGCAGGGAATGAAAAACGGAGGAGGGGTTGAGTTGTATTTTATACAGTCTATGGGCTGAACAAGCTCCGAGCTCTGACTTCCTGTTACAGACCGGATGGCGTTGTGACGTATGAAAAACACTGAAAACTGAAACGGCTGGTTTCAGCACACATTTACAGAAAGGTGGAGAAATCAGAACAGGGGCAGAATGGAGTCTTTGACTTTTCAGGGGGTTCGTAGACAGGGACACAGATTTCAGGGAGAGAACCATTAAAAAGAACATTCTGCAGGATATGTCACCTTTAAGTTCAGTCTGTTTCATAAATGTTAAAAAGCTCTTCACAGGAGCTTTAACACTGAAGTTACCTCCATAACTACAAAACACAGTTTTATAAAGTGAGTTAAGTGTTTGTGTTTATCTGTCAGTTCTTTTGAAATGTCAGTTTTTGGTGATTTTGAATCATTTTGTGAGTTTTTATTATTTTGTGAGTTTTTTTTTTGTGTACTTTATTTTTATATTTGGCATTGAATACTTTCCCAAAGCATCTTGAACTAAACTATAGTAGCCACCAGAGATAACAGACTATTTGTGTGTTTGTGTGTTTTAATTTCTCTGACATCTCTCCCTAAGCATGTTCACTACATGTGTGTGCATTGTATGTATATCCCAAAAAAACCTGTATGTGTAGCATGTCTAAAAATAGCATGAGTGAAAAAATTGAATCCCCCCCCTGGGGATTAATGAAGTACTTTTCTTCTTTCTTTCTTTCTTAATTTGTGATTTTTTTTTAAATGTGAGTTTTTTGGTCATTTTCTGAGTCTTTTGGGATTTTTAATAATTTTGTGTTTATTTAAAAAAAATTTTTATCTCATTGTGATTCTTTGTCATTTTGAGTTTTTATTGAGTTTTGGGATTTTTAGTAATCTTGTATTTTTTACTCTTGTGTGTTTTTTTTGGTAAATCTGAGTCTTTTTTTTTTAGTTTTGTGAGTCTTAAATAATCGTGTTTTTTGTTTTTACACTTTTTTTTTGTGATTTTATTTGTAATTTTGTGACGTTTTTATAAATAGATTTTTGCAGTTTTTCTATTATTTTTTAAAACATTTTTTGTGAGTTTTTATTATTATTATTATTATTATTGTTATTATTATTATTTATTTTTTTCCTTTGGTGTATTTTATTACTTTTCTTTGTTGAAATTTGGTGTTTTTTTAATGAGATTTGTTTTTATGTAATTATGTGGTTTTTTTATGTTTTTCTTCATAAAGTGAGTCTTTTAAAAGATATATATATATTTCATTTTTAAAAATATATTTGGCATTAAATACTTTCCCAAAGCATCTTGAATTAAATATATTTTCCGCTGTAATTAAAGCTGAGGTTTCCTTTATCTTCTTCCTGTACCTGCTTTTTAACATTTTATCTATTCATTATTATTTTTCTAATGCAGTCATAATATTATAATGTATTTTAATCTTTTGTTTGAATTATTATTTTTTTTTTTCATTTTTAAATAAAGTAAAAAAAATGACACCAGCTGAATATTTGTTGAATTAAGACAAAAAGCTGTATTCTGTGTGTAATGAGCGCTGCGGCCTCCAGAGGGCGCCAACAGAACAGCCTGCTGCTCTTTTGTTGCAGGCTGAGTTTGGCTGCATGTGTGGGTTAAGGTACAGTGTCACTATTCTGTGTAATGTAACAGAGGAGGTTTGGTATTCCTGCTGTTTACCATGACACCCCCCCGCCCCCCTCAACCCCAACCCCAACCCCCCCCCTTCATCTGCTCTGTCTGTCCCCTCCCAAACCCCCACCCCTCCCCTGAACCACCCGGCCCACACCGACTGACATCAAACACTCCTTTGATACGCGATGGCCTTTATGTGCACGAGTGTGTGTGTGTTTCTTTATGTGTGTGTGTGTGTGTGTGTGTGTGTGTGTGGGGGGGGGGTTTGAAGGCGTTTCCATACCATAGTAGTAAAGACCTTTTTTCCTTCCTCTTAATGTATTCTGTTGTAAAATGTGAGGTGGACTCAGGTTAGAAAGCTGCAGCAGGAGAAACAGATGACTGATCTGAACTCCAGCACTGAATCCAGACAGAGAAGGATCCTAAAGGTCACCAGAGAGGGTTCAAGTGTCTGCAGAGAGGAGCGTTTGGAGTTAATTCAGATTAAAGAGTCAATATTTGATGGTTAATGATTCTCTGAGAGGCTGGGTGAGATAAAACCGGAGCCTAAAGTTGGTAAAACATCATTTTAAAATCAAACTGAGACTCCTTAGTGGATTATTGAAGCTTTAAAGTCACTCATCTAAAGATCATTTGGAGTGTTTTAGAGGTGTGGGGCTTTTATTTCCACTTTTCAGAATAAAAGTCTGAAAAGAATGTAAAGACAGAGCTGCAGAGGGACGCAGTCTGCATGAGTGTGTGTTTCCAGGTGACCTTTCCACTCATGAATTTCCAGGAACGTGTTAAAGTTTTATTAATCCAAAGTGCAGTAACCTCCTCGCCCCCTCTGTGTGTGTGTCGGTGTGTGTGTGTGTGTGTGTGTCGGTGGATCTGGTGTGAAGGAGGTTTGCATGCCTGTAAAATGTAAAAGCTGCATGTGAACGTGAAGCTGCAGACAAAGACAGAGCTGCTTTTGTTCTTCCATGACAGAGAAGGCCTCTGCAGCTCCTGAAATGGCGGCTGCAGAGAAACGGGGCAGAGAGGAGGAAGAGAGGGAGGACAGAAAGCCCGGAGCGGAGCCGGGGATCAGGGTGGATCTGGAGTCTGATCTGGTTTCAGGTTTTAACCTCTGAAATTCAACACAGGGACGCAGATATCCAGTTTTACACATGTTCAGGAGATGAACTCGACCTTCACCGAACAGGAAGTGACTTTAGATTCCAGCAGAGAAGAAGAATCTCAACGTGACGACACGACACGAGGAGACGGAGGACTGCACAGAGAAATATATCCCCCTTTAAAACATGAGAGTTCATTTATGAAGCACCTTTCATACAAATCTAATGTGAGTCAAAGCTTCACAGAAAATAAGAAAACAACAGAAATAATAAATATTAAAAACATAAACCTAGATTTTAAAGAAGAGACTAATGCACACCAACAACAACAACAATAACATATATACATTTAAATAAATTCAAGCATAAAAATAACAGTAAGAATAGAAATATTTAAAATATAATTAGTTTAAAAAAGGGTGAGGATAAGTGCCAAAGATATAAATACAAATAAAAGATAATTCAATAAATATTAGTAAAAATTAATAAAACTGTGAACACAAATAATAAAAATATTTAAATATAAATAGAAATGTCAGAAACATAAAAAAAAACTAAAATGGATTTGGAAGTAGAGACTAATGCACACCAACAACAATAAAATATATATAATTTAAAAATATCTGTTAAAGCATCAAAACAACAAAAGAAAAATAATCTTTGAAATAAAAAATAGTTAAAATAATTTATAAAAACAGGTCAGGATAAATGTTGAAGATAGAATAAAAAAATAATAAAAAGTAAAAAAATAAATTATAAAATATAATCAATAAAACTGTGAACACAAATCATATAAAAAATAGTCAAAAATGAATTGAATAATTTTAAAAAATTAGAAAAAAAATTGATTTGGAAGTAGAGACTAATGCACACCAACAACAACTAAAAAAATTATAATTAGCTAAAGCATCAAAATAACAATTAGAATATAGAACAATACATTAAAAAGGGAGAGGATAAATGTTGAAAATAAAATGAATATATCAGAAAAACAAAAAATATTTTCTTATTCTCATTATTTGTGCATTATTTTATTATAATTATAGTTTTTGAATTGTCTGATACAGTATTTTTCTTCTCTGTTTGTTGTTTTGTTTATTTGTCTGTTTGTTTTTTTAACATTTTTCATGCCGGTCAAACTCACATTTTTTTCAGTCTTCGGTCTGACACTAATTGGTCCTATATGTTGTGCTTTTAAAAATTCAAAATCCAGTAAAACTTGAGCCACAAAAAGAAAAACAAAAAAGAAAAAACTTATAGTTTATCATAAATTAAAAACGTTAAAGAAATAAAATGATGGAAACCTGCAGTAAAGTATTTCCTCAGTAGAATTTATCGACCTGCAGCAGGTGAACAGGCTGTAACGTCTGCAACATCATCCTTAATGGATCAAAGTGAGTCCACTATCAGGTCTGGTTTTGGTCCCTGACAGGCTCAGGTTGTGATTCTAAGAGAACAGGAAGGATCCTGCAGAGAGAGAGCTTCACGAGGAAGATGATTTTATCCTGAATCACAGAGTGGTCCTGTTGGTTCTGTTGAATCCCAACAAAGCTGAATAACATCAGAGAGTAACTAACCCTCTGAAAATGACCACAGGAGTCCCCTGACAGGAGCAGTGATCCACCTCAGAGGGGTCGAAGTCTTCAGCCTGCAGCAGTGAAACAGGAAGTAATGGCTGCAAAGTTCTCCTTTTTGTCACTGATGTAGTTTTGTTATTTCTTGAAGACGTTCCTTTATTCAAAATAAATTTTAAATTTTAAGCTTCCTTTTTGAATATTTCCCCTCTGAACATGAACTAATGAGCCTGTGGGGAGAAGAAGCCAAACTGAGTCTCCTCAGTCTCACAGGTTATCAGGTCAGGAGCAGTGGACGTGGTCTCGGGGCATTTGATTAGGATCCTCCCCTCTTGAGGTTTTTTTGGGCACACCCAACCGTCAGGAGGCCTCGGGGTAGACCCAGAGCTCACTGGAGGGATTACATATCCCATCTGGCCTGGGAGCGCCCCGGGATCCCCCAGGAGGAGCTGGGAAGCGTTGCCAGGGAGAGGGATGTGTGGGTCTGGCTCTCACCAGGACCCAACCACAGATCGGTGGAAGAAAATGAAATCCACCAAACATTGAATCGGGCTTCAGAGGCCCGAGGAGTGGAAAGTATCCGATAGAACTCAGAATATAAGCAGCGTTTAACATTTCTCATCCCTTAAAGCAGAACTAAAACCAGCAGGTCCTAAATGTTCTTTATAGATCCTGAATGATCGGGTTTCAGTGACTCAGGCTGTCATGGCTGCAGGCAGGAAACGCCCTGAGAAAAACTTAAACTGCAGTTCCCTGAGTGTCCACTAGAGGCTGTAACCAACACTGAGACCATCTCCATATGGCTCCATTGAAACGTCCCACTTTACAGCGTTAACTTCACAGTTATCTCTGGTTTTAAAGGTCTCTGTCTCTTTAAGAAAAAGATCCATCGTTGTAATGTTTACGTTTGCACCGACATAAAAACAGAGCTCGTGTTTTATTCTGTTATTGTTTTCTTTGTTCAGCTCATCCTTGATCTCCTGCTGCCGCCCCCAACTGACGAAATCCTCCTTTATCTTAAGTCATCCGCCTTCCTTTCGGTAACGAGAAGAATCATCCGAACTACGACCTGAAGTGTGTGTTGTAATAAGCGTTAGCTGAGTCCTAGCATCCTTCGAAGGGCGCATTTAAAAACCGTCATGTTTAAGTCCGTCCCGTTTCGAATGCTCCTTCAAATCTGGCCGACGCATGCGTCCTAGCCGTGACGGATGCAGCGGATGCTTCCTTCGCGGCCTAACATATCCCATGATTCATTGCGACACCCAGCCAGCTAGCTTTCTGTCGCTAATCCAAAAGGGGCGATGCTACGTGACGCTAATGTAACGGCGGGAACAGCTGGTGAAGCAAACAGGAAGTCCTCTGCAGACCGGACTGTCTCATTTCAGTTCAAGCTGAGCGGTTCACGAAGCTTTCGAAGGCTTGGTGCTTCCCTACCAGGTTATCAGCCAATCAGGTGACAGTGATTTTTTTAGGGCGGGGCGGCCTTAAAGAGACAGTACCTGAAATCTCCTGTGGCTGAACTGCGGTTTTTAAAAACACCAGAGGAAGATTAATAAGGAGTTTCTAAATCTACAAATGATGCAAAGCTACAAATATAAAACAGGAAGTGAAGACAATGAGACTTTACATCACCTCTCTGGTGTCTAAATTAAAGCAAAGCACTGAAACCACTCCCACTTTTTAATAATCCCGTCTGAACTCATAAACGTTTTCAGAGAGACTAAAACATCATCTTTAAAAGTCTTTGTGTTTCCACAGACAGACAGACACAGAGTCACTGCAGAGGCTGAACAACAACAACACGCTGAGCTCCAACAGTTTCAGTTTGAGGAAGTGAAGCTGCTTTCAGTCAACCTGAAACTGAACCATTTCAAGGCCAAGAGAAACAGATCACATCCAGCTCTTACTCCACCAGGATGAGGAAGTTACACATCGACAATAACACCAAGCTTAATCTACTGCAGCCTCTTTGAACACACTTCAGGATCAGGCTTTCTGAAAGTTCAAACTCACTCTGTTGTTACTGTCTCAGAAAACCTCAGAAGAACCACATCTATGGTCTAAGCCACTGAACGATAACTCTGGATCAACACCTGGGTCTTTACCTGAGTCTGTGGACTCTAAATGGTTAATGGAGCAATACAATCCTTGATGGATCAGAAGCTGCTTTTTCACTGAATGGTCTGGTTGGGTTCACATCGTCGGCGTTTCCACAATAAAAAGTTGGAAAAAGGAACAAAAATGAATCGTCCTGTACCGTCCTTCTTATTGGTACCTTTCTGCTGAGGTACCAAGGGTACTGATCTGACCCTGAACGTGGTCATACTGGATTATATCTCTCTGAAATGATCTTCTTTACAACACAAAAAATAGGGGGTTAACTTGGACACCAGCTGAGCACAGAGCGGGGCTCACAGGTGGAGGTAAAGGGAGGGGGAGAAGCTTTCTGTCCCTGCAGCCGATGCATTTCATAGGCTATGAATAAAGAGCTGTGCCAGGTACTTCAGGGGAGTCTCCATAGAAAGAAAGAGATCTGGCTTTTTTAATTTGACAAGAACCGACTAATGTGAAAAAATGGCTTTCTATTCACAAGATCAGGGGGTCCCAAAGTGTGGGTCAGGACACCCTGGGTGGTCGTGAGACACAACTGGGGGGGTCGGGAGATGTCTTCCAGAATGTTTTTTTAAATAAGTTATCTAAAAATAGTAAATTTTACACATTATAGTAAAAAAATATCTCCAGAAACAGCAGCTAACGTTGAAATAAAACCCTGAGAATATAAAGTGTAATGAGTTTTCTGCCTTTCTTTGTTTCCAGATGACTCCTAAGTTTAGGGTTAGTGAACAGTTGATTATCTAAGCACAGGAAACACAGACACATGCTCATATAGGGAGGGTCACTTTCTGCAGGCCAGCTAAATGCAGACACATTAAATCACTGTGAGGGACAGGGGGGGTCGAGAGTCTTTGGCACCTATATTTTGGGGGTCATGGGCTGAAAAGTTTGGGAACCCCTGCTCTAGATTTTCAATGAGAGAGACACGTGAGACTCTGACCTGTTACCATACACAACAAAATTAAAATCAAGCTGTAAGTTATGGACAAATTCCACCAGCTCCAGATCTGATCGGTTTCTATTCTAGTCAATGTGTTAACTTCCACTGGATCCACTCCGTTGTGTTCCGGCTGCGTCTCTGATCCGGCAGGTCGGAGTCCTCCGGATCAGATACACAAGACTTCTATTTGTGCCGGATGCCGGAGCACGACGCATCAATCTCAACAGAGCAGATGGAGCGGGACAGGAAGTCAGGTTTCAACAAAACCAAATGAAAACATCCGGTTAATTTTCAGAATAAAACACTCTGTGTTATCACCAGATCGTATTTCACTTAACTACAACAACAAACCAAAGTCATGATGAGCGGAGCCAGGCCTGGAGTCAACAGGTCAGAGGTTTTCAGAGGACCAGAAAGACAACATGGATGAGGAGAGGAGGAGGAGGAGGAGAATCCTTGATTCAGGGATTACAGAAGGGGAAACCTCGGTCACATGACTCCAGCTGACCGGCTGGTGGGTGTTGACGGACGAGAGAGTACCGAGCCGGACTGGACACGGATCTGGTGGAAGTCCTGTGTTGGCCTCCACTCAGCCAACACGCTTCCTGTATGAGGCTCTGGAGGGTACAGCTCACTCTGGAAACGCAAGCAAGACCAGAATCTACCAAACCAAACTGGAAGACTTGATGGAAACACCAGATTCTCTCAGCTCACAGGAGTTGCTGGTCTACCATCTGTTAGCCTGTTATTGTGTGACAGACTCCGTTAGCATATAATCATTTTACTTCTGTGAACATGGGAGCTGCTGGTCTACCCTCCATCACTCAGACTCTTCTCCAATGTCGCATTCAGCTAACACCAGAGTCTCCTGAGGACAATAACGTTGAGTTTTCAAGTTTGACCTGAATTCCTCTTGAAAGAAAGCCAACACAAGCGTTAAGACGGTTCAATGCTTCTTTCTTTTTACTGAAATTTGCTTCAGGAAAAGTTGAAAGTCTCTCAGGGAGGAGAAAAGTGAAGCAGAAACAAAAGCTGTGTAAGAATCTGAAGGTGTTAGAAACCGACTCAGAGGGAAGGTTTCAGCAGCTGATTCAGCCGACAACTGAGGCCCCGACCGACATGAAGAGACATGATGATCCATCCATCACCGATCCTCCCAGGGAGACACACACACACACACACACACACACACACACACACACACACACACACACACACACACACACACACACACACACACACACACACACACACACACACACACACACACACACACACACACACAAAAACACATACGCCCTCCCTCATAATAGTCAGTATGTCTGCTTGTCTAAAAATAAAGGACTCGCCCTCTGGGACTCGGGGGAGAGCAGAGTCACTCCCTGCTGGAGGCTTTTTGGTGGCTGGAGGTTTGAGACGTTTCCCCTCAGACCATACATGGAGTCCTGACTGCAGGAGGAGGAGGAGGAGGAGGAGGAGGAGGGGGAGGAGGAGGAGGAGGCGATGATGATGAAGGGTGAGAGGGCAGAGTCCTGAGAAATACACAAACATGAACTGCGCTGACTCTGTGCTAAAGAGGTTTCTCTCCAAACAACCAGAGACATGTTGGTTTAAGAACGATGTCATGTGTTTGTTGTTTTCCTTCTGGCTTCTTTTATTGTGAATCATTGAACGGAAATACAACAACATCTAATCACAAACATTGTGGGTAGATCCAAGTCCCAAATCCTGCAGTTCCTCCAGTGTCCACTAGAGTGTGTCTCCTGCAGTGAGTCAGTCCCCATAGAGCTCCATGTTCAAATGTTACAGCAGAAATAAACAGGTTTACAGCGGGGTACAAAAACAGTTTGGGTCTCTATAGATGCATTTAGACCAAGAGTCCCGGGGTCTTTTAGCCCCCAGAACTACTGAAGTCCCGGGTAGATTGTGTAAATCAGGCCAGTGACGTATGGAGGACAAAAAAATATATTAAATAATATTTTGAAATCTTAATAAAAACTAGTTTGCATTCCCAGGAACTCCATCAGGTTATTACCCGGCTGTGTTCAATACTGGATTCTGATTGGCTGAAACCCCATAACAGATCAAAGGAGAGTAGAATGGAACAGATCAAAGGAGAGTAGAATGGAACAGATCAAAGGAGAGTAGAATGGAACAGATCAAAGGAGAATAGAATGGAACAGATCAAAGGAGAGTAGAATGGAACAGATCAAAGGAGAATAGAATGGAACAGATCAAAGGAGAATAGAATGGAACAGATCAAAGGAGACTAGAATGGAACAGATCAAAGGAGAATAGAATGTTGATTCATTCTAGACCAACGCCTCTTCAGTGACCAAAGTGCATTGTCCCTGAGACTATATCCATGTTTCATACAGTCTATAATCAGAACCTCACAGATCTTCATCCTCTGTGTCATACAAAGCTCTATTAATGTACAAAACTAGGAAAAACACCAACAACAGTAGATCCATCCGCCTCTAAAAGTAGTCCCTAATAAAGGCCTGTTGCAGGCAGACAGAACAGGTAACTGAAAAGGTTTAAAAACATGTATGAGCCATCCTAGTGGAAGTTTGGGGAACTGCCAGAGGGACTTGAAGTTATTTTTAAGCATTGATTTAAATCTGGGGTCTACCAACTACTGACTACCGTCAGGGGTTAGACGGAGTCCTGAGGAAATGCTACATTCAAATTCATGCTAGTTTTCTGTGACTACCAACCAGACTGTATAAAACATGGAACATCACCTGTGAGCTTCTTTTCTTTTCAAAGCCCAATAATGGCGGCCGCCATATTGGAAATGCTGACTCAACTGACCTTCAGCAAACCAAGGAATGAGGAGGTTGAACTGAGGCAGGCATTAGAGCTAGAATACCCCCCCACCTGTCAGTCCACTGAGACGCACCCTTAATTATGCAAATACATGCACCTGTCCTCGCCTTAATATGAACAAAACAGATGACTTATAAAGAATTCATGCTCTACAAAGTGTGTGCCAAAAAAAAGGAATGAGCTATAGAGACCCAAAGTGTTTCTGTACCAGGCTGTAAACATGTTTATTTCTGCTGTGACATTTAACATGGGGCTCTATGGGGACTGACTCATTTTGGGAGCCAGCCTCTAGTGGACATTTGAGGAAATGTAGTTTTTGGGCCTTTTTTTGTTGGCTTTGTTTAAGAAGACAGAAACAAGAGCTTTTAATCGATCCATCAAGGATTATGTTGCAGACGTTACAGCCTGTTTACCTGCTGCAGGAGGAAAAACTATTGTTTTTGGTACCTTTTCATTATTGAGACCCCAAAACCTGCAAGAAAAACCAGACCACGTTTATAAAAACGCCTGATTTCAAAGCTAACTGCTCCTTTTAGGCCGTGGCACCGATCTAAGGAATAAGAAAGGCACATAATAACTACATTTCAAACTTTTATAACATGCTTTCATTTCTTTACAGCCTTCAAATAAGCCTGAATATGATGCTGTATTTCTGTTCTGTATGTCCTCTGAAAGTTGAACTCAGATGTTGGAAATGAAGACCAGAAAGAACAAAACCAACAGATCTAAATTTGATCTGAGAGATAAGAGAGACTTTTAATGATCAGGCTGAAGAGCGCCATCCTCAGGTCGGTCTCTTCACTCTACTTTGACATTTGTTCTTTAAAGAACTGCAGAAACGGAGTCGTCTCCCCTCATGGAGCTGAATTCAAGCAGACACATGTTTCTGCAGCATCACCTCTCGGGCAGCGCTCAGCGTCTTCCTGTTCAGCACAAAAACAAATATTTGCCGTCGGTTGGCTTCGGGGCGGAAATGTGAAGAATGAGGAAGTGCTGTGTGTGTTTGCGTGGAGCGAGGCGAGCTGCAGGAGGCGGCCCGCAGCCTCTGAAACATGTCGGCTGGTCGAGATCACTCTGCACACTTCCTGTTTTTCTCTCTCTCTGCAGCTTCGCAGTCGGCATGGAAATCCAAAACCTCTCCTGAGACTGAGTCAGAGCAGCGAAAGTCACTCCGAGGACCTGATTCAGCTCGTAAACACAGCAGCACAAAGACTTTCACAGGTTTCTATCGTGTAAGGAAGAGAGTCTGCTACAGAGCACTTTGACCTGATAGAGCCCCCTAGAGGCCACAGTGTGAACCGGCAGCAGACTCTCAGTTCTGATAGGACTCTCAAACTGGATCAAATCTACCAGAGGGAGGTTCAAAACTAAAGAAGGACTGTGAGATCAGACTACTTTAGATCATGAAACCTCAGCTCTGTGCTGTTTGAACTTTGGACTGATCTCAGCCAGATTACAGGAAGTGATAAAACTTTATAACCGATTAAACAAAGGAGTCTACATTCTTTTACAACTATCAATGAATCTGATTTTGATGCAGAAAATGATCAAACTGAGATGAACACACTCAGTTTGATATATTTTTGCAGACATTATTTGCAGTTTGAATAATTAAACACTCAACATATTTCACCATTCATTTAGAATCACCATAATATCACATGGTGGTAATATTGTATCAGGACAGAAATACTGAGAGTAAAGTATCATATCATATCCTGACCAAACTACCATTCACATGTGGAATATTAAATATATTATTTTATTCTATTTTATTCTATTTTACTTTCATTTGAGTAGTACCGCAACGCAACATATCACAGTGCAACCACTCATAACATCTCTTACTTTATTGTAACAAATCGTAACGCAATGAATCCTAACGCAACATGTGTAACGTTGTTGGTGTAGCTGAAGAGCTAGCCGCTCCAGATAGCCAGTTAGCTCAGAGACTCGACAGACGATTTATTGGAGATTTCCCACGTTAACTTTATTTACTGTACTAAACACCGATCATACGATGCTAGGTCTCAACGGCGCTGATGTTCCACAATCATACATGAGCATAAGAACATCAGCACAACCTGCACAGGCTAGTTACTGAAGGGAGCTTCCTCATGTGGACGTCGGGCAGAGGACTGTTACGAGAGTGAGCACAGCTCAACACGAGTAAGCAAGAGCAAGAGGGCTACGCCCCCTAGTGGCACGACTAACACAAATCTGACTGTTACATATGTTGTAATAACATATCGGAACGCAACATATCAGAACGCAAAGTATCATAACAAATCACAATGTATTGTAAGGCAACGAATCATAAATCAACATATTGTTACGCATCGTAACGCATCGTATAGTAACACAACGTATCGTAACGCAACTTATCGTAACGCAACGTATAGTAACACAACGTATCGTAACGCAACTTATCGTAACGCAACGTATCGTAACGCAACGTATCGTAACGCAACGTATCGTAACGCAACGTATCGTAACGCATCGTATAGTAACACAACGTATCGTAACGCAACGTATCGTAACGCAACGTATCGTAACGCAACGTATCGTAACGCAACGTATCGTAACGCAACGTATCTTAATGCAACGTATCGTAACGCAACGTATTGCATCGTAACGTATCTTAACGCAACATATCGTAACACAACGCATCGTAACGCAACGTATCGTAACGCAACGTATTGCCTCGTTACCTATCGTAACGCAAAGTATCGTAACGCAACGTATCGTAACGCAACGTATCGTAACGCAACGTATCGTAACGCAACGTATCGTAACGCAACGTATCTTAATGCAACGTATCGTAACGCAACGTATTGCATCGTAACGTATCTTAACGCAACATATCGTAACACAACGCATCGTAACACAACGCATCGTAACGCAACGTATCGTAACACAATGTATTGCCTCGTTACCTATCGTAACGCAAAGTATCGTAACGCAACGTATCGTAACGCAACGTATCGTAACGCAACGTATCGTAACGCAACGTATCGTAACGCAACGTATCGTAACACAACGCATCGTAACGCAACGTATCGTAACGCAACGTTTCGTAATGCAACGTTTCGTAATGCAACGTATCGTAACGCAACGTATCGTAACGCAACGTATCATAACGCAACGTATCGTAACGCAACGTATCATAACGCAACGTATCGTAACGCAACGTATCGTAACACAACGCATCGTAACGCAACGTATCGTAACGCAACGTTTCGTAATGCAACGTTTCGTAATGCAACGTATCGTAATGCAACGTATCGTAACGCAACGTATCGTAACGCAACGTATCATAACACAACGTTTCGTAATGCAACGTTTCGTAATGCAACGCATCGTAACGCAACGTATCGTAACGCAACGTTTCGTAATGCAACGTTTCGTAATGCAACGTATCGTAATGCAACGTATCGTAACGCAACGTATCATAACGCAACGTATCGTAACGCAACATATCGTAACGCAACGTTTCGTAATGCAACGTATCGTAACGCAACGTTTCGTAATGCAACGTATCGTAACGCAACATATCGTAACGCAACGTATCGTAACGGAACGTATCGTAACGCAACGTATTGTAACGCAATGTATCGTAATGCAACATATCGTAACACAACGTATCGTAACGCAATGTTTCGTAATGCAACTTATCGTAATGCAACGTATTGTAACGCAACGTATTGTAACGCAATGTATCGTAACGCAACATATCGTAACACAACGCATCGTAACGCAACGCATCGTAACGCAACATATCGTAACACAACGCATCGTAACGCAATGTATCGTAACCCAACGTATCGTAACGCAGCGTATCATAACGCAACGTATCATAGCGCAACGTATCGTAACGCAACGTATCGTAACGCAATGTAACGCATCGGAACGTATCCAACATTTCCCAATACAACGTATCTTCATGGAACAAACCGTTACGCAAAGCATCGTAAGGCAACATATCCTAAAGCAACGTATAGTGAATGCGTCTCTCCTCCCGGTGTTCCGGTTTTAAAAGTGACCCTGTAAACTGGAGCCCTTCAGCTGAACGTGTCAGTGTTTGTGGAGTTTACACAGCTGTTGAAACACAGAGGGAGTTCCTGGGAATGCAAACTAGTTTAGTTTTTATTAAGATTTCAAAATATCCTCATCAGATATTTAATGATGGTCTAAAGACGTTTATGAGGGATGCATCCGGCTGAGAGTCTCCAGTTAACAGGGTCGCACTTTAAACTGGAACACCGGTCCATCTCTGACATGGCTTCAAAATGCGTCTTCTTGCTTTAAGTGGAGCGTTTCAGGCGTCTTGAATCTGCTTTGTTGCTAGCGCTCGTCTCCTTCCAAGTGTTGATTCAATGAATCTATTTGCAATCAAAAAAGAGCACAAGAGGAATCTCCTTCATGCTAACAGGTTAACTGCAGTGTAATGTTAGATAATGTGTGTATGAAATTAACACAGCAGGATAGATGAATGTGTGTGCAGATTAAATAATTTCAGTTTGTCTTTATGAAGGTAAGATTAAAACGCTCTAAAGGTTTCCATAGAAACGTTTATCTAATTTGGTGCAGACCCGGTTTAACATGACGAGCACACGAGAGGAACAAACTGCTGCTGCAGCTCGACCTCACTCTGCTTATCAATCGATACGACCGCCTTCCTCCTCCACGTCTGTCTACACACACACACACACACACACACTCTTTCTCCCGCTCTCTCTTCAGGGAGGGTGGAAGGGGGGGGGGGTCTGTAGGAGGAGGAGGTAATTTGAGATGCATTTCCTCACTAGTCTCATAAAGCAGCTGAGTGGAGAGAGCTGATTGTTTCCTCCGGGTCCTAACGTCCTCCACAGAAAAACACAAAACCTTTCACCTTCAGGTCTCACCTTCCCCTCTCTCTCTCTCTCTCTCTGTCCTCCACACCTGACCCATGCTTTATTCCACTACTGGCTCCATGTCTGACTGACTGCTGTGACCTCTGACCTCTGGTGTCTTTATAAACATATCTATGATGCCACACTGAAGGGAAGGAAAGGATTCAAAGAGAGGAAGAGGTGATGGATGAAATAAGCAGTGAGCTAGCAGATCCACCTCCAAGCTCCTCAGAGTACGTCCTGTGTGTGTTTGATACCGAGCATTAAATCTGAAGGTTCAGGTGATTAATTATTCATTATTTAGGATGCTCCTGTTAAATATTAATAAAGCATCATGTTTCTTCTCCTTCTTCTTTCTCCTTCTCTCACTTCAGAGCTGCGTCTACATGAAGACTGGGAGTTAAATGAAGGTTTATTAAACGTGGAGTTCCTCAAGGTCC
>NW_023260246.1:0-24042 GCF_009762535.1 Notolabrus celidotus | reverse complement strand
TAGGTCAAAAAATCCGTCAGTCAAACTTTAAAAAATAAATACACGTCGTACGAATGTTTCTCACATCCGTATGCTGTGGTGATATGTAGTTAGTATTTGACTGTTTTGTGTTCAAGGCCTCTTTTTTCTGAAAAGTTTCTTCTTCAGCCGCCGTAGAACGAAACTTCAAAGTGACACACAGCGTCTTGTGACGTCACGCTGTAGGGCGGAGCTTATTACAAAGGCTTCACAGGCTCTGGCTGCACAATGGCGGCGCCCAGGAGAGGGATTTTTTGGCTTCAGAACCGTACAACGTGAAGAGGCGGAGCAACGCTGTCCATTTTATTTACAGTCTATGGTGTCACTCCTACCCCAGACAAAAGTTTCAGGTATTAAATATAGCTATAAAGAAACTGTTAATCTTCATGTTCATGGTCTTGTTTACTCTTGTGGGTCATAAACACATAGGACTTAATTTCAGTCTTTGAAATTGCTCATAGGAGCTTTAAAACATTGTACTTCACGAGTCAGGACATCGTCAATATCTTACATTTTTCTCAAATAGAAATCACAGGTAAGCTTTCTGTAATATTTACATGCTTCTTACTTTAAAGGTGACATATCATGCAAAATGGACTTTTTAATGGTTCTCTACCTGAAATCTGTGTCCCTGTCTACAAACCCCCCGAGAATGAAAATAATCCATTCTGCCCCTGTTCTGATTTCTCCACCTTTCTGTAAATGTGTGTGAAACCAGCCGTTTCAGTTTTCAGTGTTTTTCATACGTCACAACAATATCCGGTCTGTAACAGGAAGTCAGAGCTCGGAGCTTGTTCAGCCCATAGACTGTATAAAATACAACTCAACCCCTCCTCCGTTTTTCATTCCCTGCACACGTGTGCTAACAAGGAGCTTAGGAGGGAGGCATGCTAGTTGTAGGCTGTCTTAATAAACACAAAGGTCAGTTTTACTCCCCACGTCTGCAGATTTGAAGATCTAGTGGATGATTTTTATTTATCATGGATAAGTGCTAGCGCTAGTTAGCATAGCCACATAGCTACATGTTCGTAGCTGTGTACCAAGACACACGTCTACATACTGATAAATAAAACAACATGAAACACTAAATCTGTGACCAATGGTTCAGAAAGGTCCTGCTACAGACGCCTCTCCGTCAGGATCAGATTCAGAGGGTTGAAGTAACGCGGGTCTGTGAGCAGCCGTGTATATTCAGCCAACATGTAAACATTAGATCAACGTGCTGGAGAGCCGAGGCCACATCCACTTCCTGAGGGGGCGTGGTCAGAGAGAAAACAGACTGTTCTGAGGAGGACTGAAGAAGAGGACTTTTCAGGCAGACCAAAATCTGATTTCAAAGTGTTTTTTTGAGCATAAACTTCAAAGACATGTTTTGGGGACCTCTTAGACCAATATATATTGATGAAAAAAGCGTGATATGTCCCCTTTAATTTAAATCATATAGAATCTTAACATTATATTTAACGATACGTTTGATCATGAACGACAGAAACAGAGAAACATTGTGATGTTGGGGTTGTTCGTGAATCTTGGACGCCGTTATCGCCCCGCTGTGATGAGCCGAACATATCCCCAGAACATGAAGTGGTGCTGTTTTATTGCTGTGGTTAAATTTAGCATCTTTAATTCCATCTATTAGAATAAAAAACTATCTTTGAAAGTCTACAGCGTGGCTCCCTGAGAGCTTCAGATGGCGGAATAATTCTGTCTGTCTGTGTAAACATCCAGAAGCGAGTCTTGGTTCGCTCCATTTTCTTCATTAGCTCATCATGGACGAAAGACAGGGCAGGCAAGCTGTTGTTGGTACACTGCTCACATACTCTCTAAGGCTACACACACACACACACACTCACACACACACACACTTGGTTTATTTAGTACACATGGATACATGGTAACTGATGGGGCTTTGCGCTGCAGTCTGTTTGACTGTCTGGGAGTTTAAACAGAGCAGAAAACAGAGCGTTACGTCCGCAGACATAACAACACATCTCTGCAGGGATGAAAGGATGAAGCAAAGCGACTGAATAATGGGATGCATGTTGATTCTCTAAGCCCAACACAGTCACAGCGGCACATGAGTCTGGTCCTGCTCGAGGTTTCTGCCTCTCCCTGTTGCCTGTAGTGCTTTTCTCATAGTGGTTTAATTTTGGGTGTGCAACAAAGAGCTCAGTCTAGACCGGCTGGTCTGGTCAAGTGTTGTAAGATAATTAAGATTCATCCCACCTGGTGCTGTTGTGACAGCTGGCCTCAGTCACAAGGGACGCTCACCTGACAGATTCACGGTCCTGTCCCCGGTTGTGAACAAATATTGGAATTAATTAAGGAGCTAAGGAGGGTGCATGTGTGTGGATGACAGGATACGCTTTATTTGGGTCCAAATTAAACATAAAGATGAATAAATATTAGAATAAAACATGTTTGATTGAGCAAGACAGTCTCCTCTCTTAAGTGTTTTGTCTTGATATGGCATTCCTTTCCATCTCCATGCTTTCGTCTAAATCAGACGGCTTCTGGCTCCAAGAACCGGCCCAGGATGAGACTGGAGGCTTCAGATTGCAAGGCTGCAAACCAGTCCCTCCAGGAAGTTGCAATTTCACGATCGCAATTATCAACGCAAATTCAACCAATCAGTGCGATTTTTGCGCAGCCTTGCAATTTTATACAGTCACCGCAATTTTCCTGCAAATTTGACAAATCACCTTAACCTCAGCCCCTCAAAAAATCTTGCTGATTGGTTGAATTTGCGTTGATAGTTGAGATTGTTAAATTGCAACTTCCTGGAGGGACTGAATTAGTTAAAGGTGACATATCATGCAAAGTCAACTGTTTAATGGTTCTCTACCTGAAATCTGTGTCCCTGTCTACAAACCCCCTGAAAAGTAAAAGAGTCCATTCTGCCCCTGTTCTGATTTCTCCACCTTTCTGTAAATGTGTGCTGAAACCAGCCGTTTCAGTTTTCAGTGTTTTTCATACGTCACAACGCCATCCGGTCTGTAACAGGAAGTCAGAGCTCGGAGCTTGTTCAGCCCATAGACTGTATAAAATACAACTCAACCCCTCCTCCGTTTTTCATTCCCTGCACACACGTGTGCTAACAAGGAGCTTAGGAGGGAGGCATGCTAGTTGTAGGTTGTAGTGATCAGTTTGACTTTTTAAGGATGCTTGGATCTTTTGAAAACAGGGGTGGTTGCCCTCCTTGGACGGGTCGTTTGGACCATAGACTGTAAAGATAATGGACGTAGTATCTGTGATGTCACCCATCTGTTCCTGAGCGCTGTTTTGAAGCCACGTCAAGTCAGTCATGTCCTTATTTGGGCAAAAACTCGTAATCTTAAAAGGTGACATATCATGCAAAATTGACTTTTTAATGGTTCTCTACCTGAAATCTGTGTCCCTGTCTACAAACCCCCCTGAGAATGAAAATAATCCATTCTGCCCCTGTTCTGATTTCTCCACCTTTCTGTAAATGTGTGCTGAAACCAGCTCCGAGCTCTGACTTCTTGGGAAAGACAGAAGTCAGGAAGTCAGAGCTCGGAGCTTGTTCAGCCCATAGACTGTATAAAATACAACTCAACCCCTCCTCCGTTTTTCATTTCCTGCACACATGTGTGCTAACAAGGAGCTTAGGAGGGAGGCATGCTAGTTGTAGGCTGTCTTAATAAACACAAAGGTGGCTTTGACTCCCCACGTCTGCAGATTTGAAGATCTAGTGGATGATTTTTATTTATCATGGATAAGTGCTAGCGCTAGTTAGCATAGCCACATAGCTACATGTTGGTAGCTGTGTACCAAGACACACGTCGACATACTGACAAATAAAACAACAAGAAACACTAAATCTGTGACCAATGGTTCAGAAAGGTCCTGCTGCAGGCGCCTCTCCGTCAGGATCAGATTCTGGATCAGATTCAGAGGGTTGAAGTAACGCGGGTCTGTGAGCAGCCGTGTATATTCAGCCAACATGTAAACATTAGATCAGGGGTGTCAAACTCATTTCAGTTCCGGGGCCATGTACAGCTGGAGTTGATCTCAAGTGGGCTGGACCAGTAAAATCATAATATAGGCTTATAAACTTTGTTTTAGTGCAAAAAATTGTTTTTTTAAGAAATTGTTTCATGAAATGCTCTAAAAAGTCTATGAATTTCCACAGGATTATGCAAACTGCAAATGTTATTTTCTTCACTTTGAGAAAAAAGTCCCAGAGCGCTGTTCAGGTGCACTCCATCAGCACTATGATAGAATGCGACCCCCAGAGGACAAATCTGAAATAGCAGTTACTCTTATTGATTCACTAGCAAGGACCACGCCACACAAGGATATAAGTTGAACATTTAATGAATTAGTTGTGCGTGGTGTGCCCAGCAGAAGGAGACTCAGGATGGGGGTTCCGTCTCAGCGTTATCCTGCCGGAGCTGATCTTGACTCAGGTTGTACCTGGAAGTAGACAGGGCATAGAAGGAGCGAGCACGAGTTGAGTAGGAGAAGACAAGGAAATAGGTTAAGTGCAGTAGAGTAAGGTGAGGGAGGGTGGGTTGAAGAATCACGGACAAGCAGTTGGAGTAGGCTGGCTACGTTTAAGAGGCTTGTCAGGTGATTGAGGGTCTGGTTTAGGCGTGGTCCTGCTCCCGAATCTAAGTTAACACCTTAACTTCATAAATTGCAAAATTTTCACTTTGCAAAGACATCCCAGGGACCGGATTGGAACCTCTGGAGGGCCGGTTGTGGCCCGCGGGCCGTAGGTTTGACACCCCTGCATTAGATCAACGTGCTGGAGAGCCGAGTCCACACCCACTTCCTGAGGGGGCGTGGTCAGAGAGCTCATTCTCATTTAAAGGCACAGACACAGAAAACAGCCTGTTCTGAGCAGGGCTGAAAAAGAGGGGTTTACAGGCAGACCAGAATCTGATTTCAAAGTGTTTTTATGAGCAATAAACTTTAAAGACATGTTTTGGGGACCTCTTAGACCAATATATGTTGATGAAAAAGAGCAGAATATGTCACCTTTAATCGGACGATTATTTGCAGCCGTGCATGCGGTTAACGCTGCAGCCAAATGGTCCGTTTCATAACGTTACGTTCAGGCTAAAGGTCCCGTTTGTGTAACGGCTGGACGTGCATACGGACCCTGGTGTCAGCACTGTTTTTAGATTAGCTGTGCAACATCAAAACTGCTGCCACCACCTGATATTTAAATGTGCTACAAATCGACCGTGATGTCAAGACTCCTCACGCAAATCCACAACTTTTCCACCCTCAGATGTAATCAACAGTTGACTCCATAAAGCAGCAAAAGCACAGATCAGCGTGTCATTTACAGCCCATATTATTCCAAGTAATGTCTGAGTGTTTAAGCCTTCACCTTGAATAATGCAGCCCTGTGAACATCACTCCACGAAGCTTATCCTCCGAGCGGTACAACCACTTTACTCCCTCACAGATGAAACGCCGCAGCCTCAGAATCAATTCACGACTCTAACCTCGCGAGTCGAATCATTACATCCGAGCGAAACCTTGAATGTTAAGTTTTATTTACTTTCCCCGACGCTGAGCTGACAGTCTAATCTACCGCAGAGCCGTCTCATTTAATAGCAGTCAGTGAAAGTTCCATTAGGATGATTCTGTGCTCAGATAATGTGAACATTAAAAAGGCTAACACTCACAGAGAACAGTGCTAAAAAAGGAACTTTGCAGAAAACTGACTGGAGGAAGATTGGCAATAATTCATGACATCTTCATTTAAACACAAACTCTGATCTTGCAGGCGTCTGCATCAACTTTACAAAAATGCAAACCTTGAAATTGCAGCTTGAAGTGTCAACAACCTTGGATTTAATCCCTGAATTTGGCTTGTATTCACCTTTAACTTCTATAATTAAAGCCTAGTTTACACTCGCAGCCTTGGAACAGAACAGCCTCGTTTCTGCCAACAGCTACAAACAATATTTCCCCATTTGCATGCTTCAACCTCGTGGGCCCATGACCAATTAGGTGTGTATCCGGGTCACATCCTGAAGGGCAGAAACAAAGCGAAATGCTGACACATATACATGTCGGGAAGCACAGGCCCAAGGCCCCAGGTTGGCTGCAGATGAGGCCCTGGGCCCCTGCAGGCGCACAGGCAGGTTGTGGAAAGTTAACGAGAGGTTAAAAGGAGTTATTATGAGCATCTTACATCACCTTTCCCAGCAGACCTGCCTGATGCCACGAAGCATCGTCTGGACTCTCCTGCAGCAGACACACACACAACTCTGCTCTGTTTCCAATTTCCAAAACCTCCAGCTGAACTCCACCTTCTGTTCGAGTCGGAGTCGTTTGGATGAGGCAAAAATAACTTCATCTGCATGACCAAAAAAAAGAAAACAGGAGGGATTCGTGGATGAATCTGAGAGAAGTTTTCTAAATAGCTGCTCACAATTTCCGGTGCAAATTCAATCCAGAACTTGAGGTTTAGTGAGCAGAGTCCTTGACATTCATTGTCACTGGTTGACATTTCACTCTCACTTTAAATAACTCGACTCTATCTCCTGCACCTCACATCCACAGCAACCTTTCTTTTCAACACCACGTCACCCAGCTCACTAAAACAGCCTTCTTCCACCTCCGAAACATCCACCGCCTCCGTCCATTCCTCTCTTTCTCTGCTGCAGAAACCCTTATCCACGCATTCATCACATCCCGTTTAGATTACTGTAACAGCATCCTGTACAGCACATCATCCAAAGTCCTCCATAAACTGCAATACATTCAAAACTCTGCTGCACGCTTCCTCACCTGCACCCGCTCCCGTGACCACATCACCCCCGTCCTCCAACATCTTCATTGGCTCCCCGTCCCCTACCCTACCGCATACAGTTTAAAGTCCTCCTCCTCCTCACCCACAAAGCCCTCCACCACCAGGCCCCTTCCTACCTCACTGACCTCCTCCACCACCAGGCCCCTTCCTACCTCACTGACCTCCTCCACCACCAGGCCCCTTCCTACCTCACTGATCTCCTCCACCACCAGGCCCCTTCCTACCTCACTGACCTCCTCCACCACCAGGTCCCCTTCCTACCTCACTGACCTCCTCCACCACCAGGCCCCTTCCTACCTCACTGACCTCCTCCACCACCAGGCCCCTTCCTACCTCACTGACCTCCTCCACCACCAGGCCCCTTCCTACCTCACTGACCTCCTCCACCACCAGGCCTCTTCCTACCTCACTGACCTCCTCCACCACCAGGCCCCTTCCTACCTCACTGACCTCCTCCACCACCAGGCCCCTTCCTACCTCACTGACCTCCTCCACCACCAGGCCCCTTCCTACCTCACTGACCTCCTCCACCACCAGGCCCCTTCCTACCTCACTGACCTCCTCCACCACCAGGCCCCTTCCTACCTCACTGACCTCCTCCACCACCAGGCCCCTTCCTACCTCACTGACCTCCTCCACCACCAGGCCCCTTCCTACCTCACTGATCTCCTCCACCACCAGGCCCCTTCCTACCTCACTGACCTCCTCCACTACCAGGCCCCTCCCTTCTCACTGACCTCCTCCACCACCAGGCCCCTTCCTACCTCACTGACCTCCTCCACCACCAGGCCCCTTCCTACCTCACTGACCTCCTCCACCACCAGGCCCCTTCCTACCTCACTGACCTCCTCCACCACCAGGCCCCTTCCTACCTCACTGACCTCCTCCACCACCAGGCCCCTTCCTACCTCACTGATCTCCTCCACCACCAGGCCCCTTCCTACCTCACTGATCTCCTCCACCACCAGGCCCCTTCCTACCTCACTGACCTCCTCCACCACCAGGCCCCTTCCTACCTCACTGACCTCCTCCACCACCAGGTCCCCTTCCTACCTCACTGACCTCCTCCACCACCAGGCCCCTTCCTACCTCACTGACCTCCTCCACCACCAGGCCCCTTCCTACCTCACTGACCTCCTCCACCACCAGGCCCCTTCCTACCTCACTGACCTCCTCCACCACCAGGCCCCTTCCTACCTCACTGATCTCCTCCGCCATCACACTCCTTCCCGTAACCTGCGCTCCTCACACGCCAACCTCCTGTCCCCACCTCACAGAACCAAGCACCGAACCTGGGGGGACAGAGCCTTCTGAGTAGCCGCCCCCCACCCTCTGGAACTCACTCCCCTCCCATATCCAAAACTGCTCTGACCCTCCAGCTTTCAAATCTCTTTTAAAAACTCACCTTTTTAAGTTAGCTTTTCATTTGTGATTGTACTGTTGTTTTGTTTGATCTGTGTTATTTGGAGCTCCAACCGGACAGAATCACTCTTAACACACCCCACACCACAGGAACATCACACACCATGTCGTCTGCAAACATCCAACAATCAAGCCTTTGCTGGCTTTGATCGTAAGCAGGAGACCGGGACAAAAATCAGCCCGTCTATCCTGTAGTGTGTACCCGCCTTTACAGATTGTGGAGCTGGCAGTGATTCAAAATCAAGCCATGTCTCCTTGGATGGAGCGGCTCCTCCTTGGTGTGCCGAGCTAACTTGAGCTGCAGATGGGTGTCTGGAGAAGTGTGGTGTTCGCGTTAGGCGCCACTTTCTTCTTGTCCTTGGTTGCAGGTTGGCCTGGCGGTGTAACCGTGCACCACATGCACAGAAGCTAAAGTCCTTGTTGCAGCGGTTGCTGGTTCGACACCCAGCCGTGACACCCTGCTCCATGTCTTCCTCCGTTCTCTACTCCCCACATTTTCTGTCTCTCTTCAGCTGTCCGACCTTCTAAAGGCCAAAACACCACAAAATCAACTTTAAAGGTGACATATCATGCAAAATAGACTTTTTAATGGTTCTCTACCTGAAATCTGTGTCCCTGTCTACAAACCCCCCGAGAATGAAAAGAATCCATTCTGCCCCTGTTCTGATTTCTCCACCTTTCTGTAAATGTGTGCTGAAACCAGCCGTTTCAGTTTTCAGTGTTTTTCATACGTCACAACGCCATCCGGTCTGTAACAGGAAGTCAGAGCTCGGAGCTTGTTCAGCCCATAGACTGTATAAAATACAACTCAACCCCTCCTCCGTTTTTCATTCCCTGCACACATGTGTGCTAACAAGGAGCTTAGGAGGGAGGCATGCTAGTTGTAGGCTGTCTTAATAAACACAAAGGTCGCTTTGACTCCCCACGTCTGCAGATTTGAAGATCTAGTGGATGATTTTTATTTATCATGGATAAGTGCTAGCGCTAGTTAGCATAGCCACATAGCTTCATGCTCGTAGCTGTGTACCAAGACACACGTCGACATACTGACAAATAAAACAACAAGAAACACTAAATCTGTGACCAATGGTTCAGAAAGGTCCTGCTGCAGGCGCCTCTCCATCAGGATCAGATTCTGGATCAGATTCAGAGGGTTGAAGTAACGTGATATCTGAGCAGCCGTGTATATTCAGCCAACATGTAAACATTAGATCAACGTGCTGGACAGCCGAGGCCACACCCACTTCCTGAGGGGGCGTGGTCAGAGGGAAAACAGAGTGTTCTGAGGAGGACTGAAGAAGAGGGTTTTTCAGGCAGACCAAAATCTGATTTCAGATTGTTTTTTTGAGCATAAACTTTAAAGACATGTTTTGGGGACCTCTTAGACCAATATATATTGATGAAAAATCTCAAGGAGGGACAAATAAAGTGGGTACAATGCACCAACCGTGCATGCAGCCTGTTAGAGTCGCTCCTCTTCGTTCATTCTTCCTTTAGATTTTTCTTCGGTTTCGTCCTCAAACTTTAATCCTTTTAGTTTTTAATGTGTCAGAGGTGAAGGACTTCTACCTTACAGCATTAATATATGACTATTGGATCATGTGAGTGGGTTGGTATTATCATGGAGCCTTGCTTTCCACTTTGCCCAGTTCCCACTCTTCTGAGTCAAACAGCACATTCATCATGAACTGCAGAGAAGCACTGGAAAGCCATTAAACCATTAATGCTGAACATATCCATCTGCTATAATGGGACACAAGCCTTTTACATTTCCCAGTACAGTCAGTAATGTTTCTATAGATCAGACTATGACGTGGCAGGGTTGCTTTGAGTGTGTTGATTGTTGGATTCAAGCTTTGTGGTGAGCTAGTTGGTTGAACCAGAGTCGTCTCTCCTGTGACAGCTGGAGTTACTGGGCTGAGATGATGGATGGTACAAGAATGAACAAGCCACAATAATCGTACCTCCTGCAAATGAGAAGTTGGGCTCTTCACTCAGTTTGATTTGGAAGATATCGTCTCGTTCACTTGGAGCAACAATTCTTCAAGTCAAACTTTCAGCACGCATTCTTGGAGAGATTCTGAGTCACCAGAATAAACATGGGAAACTGATCAAACACCGCTGCCGTCACGGCCTTTGGAGGGAGACTGTGAAATGACAGGCAGGGTTACAGACAGTTGAGAGACATCAGTTTCCTACACCAGGCAGGTTTGTCAAATTACTCTGTGTTGTACTCCGAGAGCTGCCAGATTCTTGTCTCAAAACACTGTTCATCATCTCTGACTCAAATAGGAACCAGACAACCAACCAGCCTGCAGCCAGACGGGGAGCTCAGCAGCCAGCCAATTAGTCTGCCATTCAGTCAGACCCAGGGCTAAATCTGCAGACATATTTCACTTTCATTTTCCACTTCCTTCAAACCACAAGCATGTAGATTACAGGGGGAAATATGAAAAACGGTGTGCAGCCATGCCTCTCTTACTTCACCTCCATGTTTCCATAGGGGAACCTCCTTCATGACCTTGTATGACCTTTAAGATCGGTCGCTCTTCTTCCTGTTGAATTTTCAGTTTCGAGCACAGCTGTAACTTAGTTTGTAACAACCTCAGCAACACTGTTAGGTATCTTAGGATTTATTTTTTCACCTGTTCTTTTGGCAGAATAACTCAAGCTCAGGAGAAACATATTTTTACTCTCTAAATTCAGACGCCCCCTGTCATGTCAGATCCAGCTGGCTGCATATTTTGTGTTTGGCAGACATTTCCTCAGTGATGTCAGGATGAGGAATGGTAATCCAAAGGTGAGCTATGTCGAAAAACAGAGAACATGCCACGACTTGGAAAGTGGAACCAGTTAGCCGGCGTAACTAACTTTAACCCCAATCTCGATCTGTACTCAACCACAACATATTAATCAGTGAACCAGGAAGTAAAGCAGACAGTTATCTATTCAGACATGCAGAGTAAGGACTTCATTCAATGTTAGATTGGCTTTGTTTATTTATAATTCATATATTTGTTGTGTTAAAGCTGAGGTTGGTCGTCAGATTTAGATCCACTTTTTGTCATACTGGTTAAATGATCTTTATGTCCTGATGGTAATCAATACATAATGTGTTCTTAAAAAAGAGTGAAAAAAAGCTGCTCTCTACAGCCGGAGTAAACCTGGGAAAACACCAACCAATCACTGTTTTTTGGCTCCCCAAATTTAAAACCAATCAAATCCCGTCCAGCCGTTCTGCCCTCCTCCTGCGCATACATTTCCCCGGCGTTCACTCCTCCGAGTCCCCGTCTCCTGCCTCTGCCTCCCCTGACTCTATTTACTGCCCCTCTCGCTCGTCCTTGGGCCTGTCCCCTCTGACCTGATGAGGTGCTTTGCTCAGGCCTGTACAGTCATGGCCAAAAGTTTTGAGAATGACACAACTATTAATTTTCACAAAGTCTGCTGTTTCAGTTTTTATAATGGTAATTTGCATATACTCCAGAATGTTATGAGGAGTGATCAGCTCAACTGCAATTAATTGCAAAGTCCCTCTTTGCCTTGAAAATGAACTTTATCACCAAAAACACATTTCCACTGCATTTCAGCCCTGCCACAAAAGGACCAGCTAACATAATTTCAATGACACACAGGTGTCACACACATTAACACAGGTGTGGGTGTTGATGAGGACAAGGCTGGCGATCAATCTGTCATGATTGAGTGACTGGACACTTTAAAAGGAAGATGGTGCATGACACCATTGTTCCTCATCTGTTAGCCATGGTTACCTGCAAGGAAACACGTGCAGCCACCATTGCATTGCACAAAAAGGGCCTAACAGGGAAGTTTATAGCAGAGAGTAAGATTGCACCTCAGTCAACCGTCTATCGAATTATCAAGAACTTCAAAGAGAGAGGTTCAATTGTTGCCAAACAGGCTCCAGGGCGCCCAAGAAAGTCCAGCAAGCGCCAGGACCGTCTCCTGAAGGTGTTACAGCTGCGGGATCGGGCCACCACCAGTGCAGAGCTTGCTCAGGAATGGCAGCAGGCGGGTGTGAGTGCATCTGCACGCACAGTGAGGCGAAGACTTTTGGAGGAAGGCCTGGTGTCAAGGAGGGCAGCAAAGAAGCCACTTCTCTCCAGTAAAAACATCAGGGACAGACTGATATTCTGCAGAAGGTACAGGGACTGGACTGCTGAGGACTGGGGTAAAGTCATTTTCTCTGATGAATCCCCTTTCTGATTGTTTGGGGCATCTGGAGGAAGGCTTGTTCGGAGAAGACGAGGTGAGCGCTACCATCAGTCCTGTCTCTTGCCAACAGTGAAGCATCCTGAGACCATTCATGTGTGGGGTTGCTTTTCGTGCATTCGCCAATGTCCTCCCTTACTCCTTCAATTGCGACCAGTATTCCGTCAAATCTGACTGAAAAGTCCGACTTTAAAGCTTGAATAGCTTCAAGAATCTCTTTGCTCTTCATTCCTTCTTCATCATTTTCAGCCGCTTCGCCTGGCATCTCGCTAGCTTTAGCTTCTCCACTCTCCTTAGCCGAGCCGAAGTCTGATATTTTAGACTGCAGACTTTTGGTACGAGTTTTAACCGCTTTAACCGATTTTCCTGGAGCAGCTGACATCAGGATGTTTTCTGAAATGATTTTGATGGCTTTGGTGTGGTTTCACAATGTTTGTTTAACAGAATTTACTGAAGTACAGTGGAGGAAAGAAATAAGTGACTGTCTAGAACGCCGCCATTACCGGAAGTTGTTTATAAGAATCAGCGGCGCTCGTGCATGTGAGCGGGGGGCGTCGTTTTGGAGGAGCTCCGAGGGAGGAGGGGAGGGGTTAGACGGAGTCATGAGGAAAAGCTACATTCAAATTCATGCTGGTTTTCCGAGACTACCAACCCCAGCTTTAATACGTCATTTCAATCAGGAGAGACACAGTTTGAAGATTAAATGTAATTTATTACAACTTAATGAATGATGAAACTTGACAGAAATCTTTGGCGTAAGGATTCTATGGGGATCATTTTGTGAGCGTAGGATGTGTGAATTAGGCAGCAGAAGAAGTGCCCCTAGAGTCCAGACTCTGGTGGTGGTGGTTGACAATCCAAGGAAATGAAGACTTGCAGAGACCAGGTGGAGATGGGGAGGTGGAGGGGTGAGCACAATCAATGCAAGAAGGAACTAGCAGGAGAGAGAGACACATTTAAAAAGACAGCAGAAAGTTGATAGGCTGACGATAAGGGCGTGCCACTGAGCTATTGGATGATGATTACTGATGATTAACCAATGACAGCTCTGGAGCGTGCAGCTGGAAGCGGGTGAGCTATTGAACGAGGGAGAGGAGAGTTAAACTGCTGTGATTGCTTTTATAGTCTTCCTGAAATTTTGCTAGAGTTACATATCTTCACTCAGAACAAGTGTGACAATGCATATAAGCTGATAGACCTCCCAAAAATGACCTTACCTTGTTTTGTTCTGCAGCTCTTATAGGCAAATTCCACCAGATCCCTGTCCGGTCCATCTCCAATCCATCACAGCACCGGATCTGATAGGTTTCTATTCTAGTCAATGTGTTAACTTCCACTAGATCCGCTCCGTTACGTTCCGGCTGCGTCTTTGATCCAGCAGGTCGGAGTCCTCCGGATCAGATACACAAGACTTCTATTTGTTGCCGGATGCCGGAGCACGACGCATCAATCTCAACAGAGCAGATGGAGCGGGACAGGAAGTCAGGTTTCACCAAAACAAAATGAAAACATCCGGTTAATTTTCAGAATAAAACACTCACTTAACTACAACAACAAACCAAAGTCATGATGAGCGGAGCCAGGCCTGGAGTCAACAGGTCAGAGGTTTTCAGAGGACCAGGAAGACAACATGGATGAGGAGAGGAGGAGGAGGAGAATCCTTGATTCAGTGATGCTGCAGGGAAAACCTCGGTCACATGACTCCAGCTGTCCGGAGGTCCTGCTCTGGACCGGACACAGATCTGGTGGAAGTTTGATCTTAGACTTAGACTTCATGTCAGACTGTAAACAACAACAATCCATAAGAAAGGAAGCATTTATCCTCCAACATGAGCCCCTATAAGTTGCCTGCTGGTCCTGCAGTTTGTATCTGTCCTAGATGTCTGCCATCTACATAAAGAGGCGGGCTTTGAGCCTCCTCGCCAACAGCTACAGTGTTCCCGCCCATCAATCAAGTCGGCTGTGCCTCTCATAATGGAAGACTTGTAATCTTAATATCTTCCAAAGAGTGCTGATTGAAAAATGAGCTTTCCAGACTACACTCGTTTTTTGAACCAGGCTGTAAACATGTTTATTTCTACTGTAAAGATCATCTCTTTGAATGGGTGTGTATGTGGTTTCCTGTGTTTCTGCAGCCAGCCTCAAGTGGACACTTAAAGAACTGCAGTTTTTCACACTTATGCATGGGTTTCATATATCAAGACCAGAGGTTGCCGCTTGGTGTTGATGCATAGGAATCACTTGAGCTGATAAACCTGCAGAAAATGACCTTACCTTGTCGTATTCTGCAGCTCGGGCACATTGTCTGGCTGCAACCTCACACCTTTTTTAGTCCCACTCGAAGGCCTCTCATGTTGATGTATTTTGGACTGCAGCTTTTTTTCAAATGCAAATAACCAAAAGTGGTGAATATAAATGGGAAGATATTCTGCTCAGGAGTTTGATAAGACGAAAAACTGTGTTGTTTTAAAAGAAAATGTCACCAAACTTTTGGAGCTTTGCGCCATTACACCGATAGGTACCAAGGAAATCCAACAGCTGAAGTCCTGATCAAGCGGCTAGATCAACCATCCAGACTATGAAGAGTACAAATGACCAAATTTACCCAATCCCTCTGTTAACTCAACCAGTAAGACAGGCAACAACAGATGACAGATTGGACCGTCTAACCACGACTTACCGGTGACCTTCAGTCTGGTCTTCAGGTGTTTACTGTGTACGTGTGGAGACAGCTAACCAGCCAACATACGGCCACAGAACTTGACCTTTACCTGCAAACACACACTCTCAACACCAGTATTTGTCATTCTGAACATCTGCAGCCGCTGATTGTTTATCAAGCCTGCAATGTCGGCTGAATCCCCAACGGTGCGGAGACATTTAAGGGACAAAAGACCCCTTTAAAACATGGAGATTGGATTTTAGTTGTGAATCTGATTGAGACCGGCAGACTGCAGAGGTGTGTAAACTCGTCGTGATGTTTATCTGTCACACCTTCCACAGTTTGTGTATGCCGCTCGCCTCGCAGAACGATCCATTTTTATGAGACTTCACATTTGTACCCAAAGCAGGGAGCATTTTACAAAGCATAGATTGGATCACGGGCTAAAAACTTCTTGCAGTGTAATTACTTATTGACGGGTGTTGTGTGTGTGTATGCGACTGAATTAACCCCGTGTGCATGCATGCATGTGCTTATCTGTGTTTCATGCATTTATGTGTTGCATATGCATTCAGGGCTGCATGAATGTCTGTCTGCATGTGCTCATTTGCAATTCATCCACCGTCCACGCTGCCAAAGTGAGATTTGAATAAAAATAAAAAGTGAAATACTGTAACAGTATGCTAATGGTGGTTTGTTTATGAGGGGAATATGTATTCAGCGCTGGCAGGAAAGACTCTATGCATCTATAAATTACTTTGGGGGCTCTGCCTCCTCTCTCAGGGACGCTGATGTATCACAGAGACAGAGAGGAAGACACCAAGAGAAAGACAATCTGAAAAGTGTTTGTGTTGAGGCAATCTTTTGGAGATAAAAAGCAGAAAATGAGAGACTGCAAAAACACAAAGACGGGAGAGATAAAAGGAAAAAGTTAAATTAAAGACAAGAAAAGGAAATCTAAGTAGTCTGAGAGAGCTGAGCAGACGCCCTTGAACATTCTGTCGCTTTTTTCCAAACTGTGTGTTTTGGAGAGAAGCATACAGAATACTGATGGATCTCAAAATACAAGAACATTGTGAAAAAGTTCAGCTTTTTCCATCAGATACTAAAGAAAGTGAAAGGTTGATATATTCAAGACTCATTGCATGAAAACTAACATGTTCCAGGTTTTATACATTTTGATAATTGTGAGCTACAGCTCAAGTAATGTCAAAAGCATATCCCAAATTGTTAGAATATTCTGTTTCAAAGTTGAGTTACTTGCTATTCAAATAGTATAAATACCATGTGCTGCATCTGTTGGTCTAGTTCAGTATGCAACCACAATCATGGAGAGGACTGCTGATAGCCACAGACATCACTGAAAAGGCTGGTTGTTCACAGAGTGTTGCATCCAAGCATAAGATTAGAAAATATTTAACATTTAATAATGGAGCAAATTTGACTTAAAGGTGACATATTATGCTCTTTTCATCTAAATATATTGGTCTAAGAGGTCCCTAAAAAATGTCTTTAAAGTTTATGCTCATAAAAACACTTTGAAATCAGATTTTGGCATTCCTGCAAAACCCTCTTCTTCAGCCCTGTTCAGAACGGTCTGTTCCCTCTGACCACGCCCCCTCAGGAAGTAGGTGTGGCCTCGGCTCTCCAGCACGTTGATCTAATGTTTTCATGTTGGCTGAATATACACGGCTGCTCACAGACCCGCGTTACTTCAACCCTCTGAATCTGATCCAGAATCTGATCCTGACGGAGAGGCGCCTGCAGCAGGACCTTTCTGAACCATTGGTCACAGATTTAGTGTTTCTTGTTGTTTTATTTATCAGCATGTCGACGTGTGTCTTGGTACACAGCTACCAACATGTAGCTATGTGGCTATGCTAACTAGCGCTAGCACTTTTCCATGATAAATAAAAATCATCCACTAGATCTTCAAATCTGCAGACGTGGGGAGTCAAACCGACCTTTGTGTTTATTAAGACAGCCTACAACTAGCATGCCTCCCTCCTAAGCTCCTTGTTAGCACACATTTGTGCAGGGAATGAAAAACGGAGGAGGGGTTGAGTTGTATTTTATACAGTCTATGGGCTGAACAAGCTCTGAGCTCTGACTTCCTGTTACAGACCGGATGGCGTTGTGACGTATGAAAAACACTGAAAACTGAAACGGCTGGTTTCAGCACACATTTACAGAAAGGTGGAGAAATCAGAACAGGGGCAGGATGGATACTTTTCATTTTCGGGGGGTTTGTAGACAGGGACACATATTTCATTAAAAAGTCCATTTTGCATGATATGTCACCTTTAAGAGAACTCACCTGAAAACAGAGGTAACCATAAAAACATATTTGCACAGCAGCTTCAAATAGATGACAAACATACACAACTGTCTGAGTCACAATGAGACACCAGATGTAGACCAAAAAAGCTTTTTCAGACACGTTTTCTTCTTTGTTACCTCTGCTGCATTCAGACTTCACCAAAGTCTGCTGCACGACATCAATCCAGTTGTTGGCATTCTGATTCTGCAAACATTACGAGGTCAGATTTTGTGCATGTGGAAAAGAATAATACTCCAAATCAATACTGCATTAACCTTTACTTCTCCTTTATCACTTTTAATCCACTGTTCCTTCTCTTTCTTCCTTTACTCTTCCTTCATCATTTAACTCCTCCTCGCCTCGCTCTCAGAATAAAAGGTTTTCTTGAGGTTAAAATAAATTGTGACCCTTTTGGAAATCATAAAAAGCCAAACAGTAAACCAAAATGATTTTACTGTTTCAATCTACTGAGACAGACTGAAGTCTGTTATTCTGGAGAAAAATGAACAAGAAAGCGAAAGAATAAAAAAGAGAAAGCTTCTAATTATTGCTTTATTTACTTACTTTTACCACCATGGCCTTGTCTCGGGTGTTTTCATCCGACGCTGCTGGTTGGACCATCAGAACAGAAACAATCAGGCGGGTGTCTGGTTGCAGGATCGGTGGCGTCTCGGCCGGCTGGATTCTGCTCCATGTTACTTGACCAGCGTGTCCATGGGTGAGTATATATTGATTTATTAGCTGGGTGACCGGTCGCTTGATTTGTGCCACGTTTGGTTAGGTGATCTGGCACGCTGAGTGGGCCCAGTTGTCTGTTCAGCTGTTTTGGTTGATTGTTTTTGGCTCTTTGGTTGCTTGAATGCTTGATGCCGATTGGTTCTTGGTTTATGGCTGACTTCTTACAAACATCTTCCCCAAACAAGTCTGCAGTCACCACGGGGCACAAGGGCCGCCCCCTAATGGTAAACCAGTCAACTATTCAAAACAAGTCTCAGTCAAGCTAAGTTAGCAATGGTCCTTTAATCACAGAAAAAGAAACCCTGTTGACATTCAATACAGGAAGGGAAGCTGTTTCAGGTACATATGCATGCAACCTGCAGGATTTAAAGGGCAGCGTTTGTGTTAGCTGAACTGAGGGATATGATACTGTACAACATGAAACACCATGAAATGATACAGTATGACACCATCATTCAACACAAGAGGATATGATATGATGCTGTACAATTGGAGATCATTTAACAAGATGCAAAATGATACAATAAGATGCAACACACCACACTTGCCTCAGATCCTCAGGCAGGAACTTCCTTAAAAAAAACATTGCATGTCTCCGCCTCTCCCTTTCCTTCACTGCCGCCGAAACTCTCTGGGTGCATCTCAAAGCTCTAAACGTCCATCCTCGCGTCTCTTCCTCGCGTCTCTTCCTCGCGTCTCTTCCTCGCGTCTCTTCCTCGCGTCTCTTCCTCGCGTCTTAGTCCCGCCCACCAGAGATGCGAGGAAATGAAACCAGAGGAGAGAGGAGAGAGGAGATTTGTATTTAGAGAAATGAGACGTCCTCTCCTCCGGAGCGTCACGTGAAGCGACGTCGGTTTGTGATGACGGCTTTAACATCTGTTTGTGTCTGCACACATGTTCACTGTAATAACTCTGATCAATATAAACAGTAACAGAGCTCTGTCTCTGTGTTTACATGTTTAACACACACCTGCACATGAAGAGAATCTGCTCTCTGTTTATTCTGTCCTGAAGCATCGTGGATCGATTCACCGGTAAAATGCCTCATTATTAAATTATTTATTACTTTAAGGGAAAATAGAAACCATGCAACTCTTTTCAAACTCCGTGCTCATTAATGATCAGCCTCATATGAAACTTTATTAACCTGACTGGAAATACAAGAAGTGTTTTTACTAACAGACAAACTTTACTGTCAGACTTCCCTTCATGAAGAAAACCAGAACAAACAGGGAAACTAACAGGAGGAAGAACTGATCATTGATATATATTCTATCTATGATGTTAGACTCTATTACTCTATTTCATTAGACAGTGAATCTGACAAAAACAATCAGATATAACATAATCCATCCTCTGTTATATTGAATTTATGATTTTGCGATCAGTATTTTGTTTTTAAAATTCACATCAAACACTTTTCAGTCTCAGCTCATCACACACAGACTGTTTAGAAACCGATGGATGTTTATGATCTGTTTCAGGGCACCCTTAGTGACTGTTTTAAGGTCCATCTTTTCTCTGTTATTAAACTCAGCTGATGTTAAGTTTCGGTTAAGTCCGAGCCGCTGCAGCGTCCAATCGGTGAGTGATATTCGATAAGGGGGCGTGTCTGTCAGAGAAAAGACTTCCGCAAAGTCTGCTCTCGTGTTTCCTCGATTATCCCTCCTCGGATCAGTCTCCTCGCTCCTCGCTCCTCGCTCCTCCAGCAGCGTTTAGAGCTTTGGGACGCAAGTTAAAATGGCGCGTCAGTAACTACTTCCGGTTCGACCGAGGAGCGAGGAGACTGCAGTTTAGAGCTTTGAGATGCACCCTCTGTCATGGACACTGCTGGAGCAGCCTGCTCCTCCTAGCCCCACCCCCTCTGCTCTCTCCTGATCACACACACCTGCAACCTGTTGGTTGGTAATCACCCCTGGTATATAAGCCAGCCGGTTCCATTGCTGGTTGCCAGATTGTTATGTGTGCTCTTGCCTGTTTGTGTTTTGGCCTGCTGTGTGTTCTGTTATCTCCTTGGAAATTCAACCACTGCCTGTTGGCCTGTTTTTGGATTTGCCTGCCGTGAATAAATCCACCTTCTTCCTTAAATCTGCTCTTGGGTCCTTCCTGAACTGTGGCACTCTCATCCACGCCATCATCGCCTCAAGACTTGATTACTGCAATAGCATCCTCTACGGTTCACCCAACACCCTCCTCAACAAATTACAATACAGTACATACAAAACTCAGCTGCACGCCTCCTCACTCACTCCCGCTCCAGAGACCACATTCAGAGATCACCCCAGTCCTCTAGAACCTCCATTGGCTTCCCATCACCTCCTGAATACAGTACAAGATCCTCCTCATCACCTACAAAGGCCTCCACAATCTAGCTCCCTCCTACCTCACCGACCTTCTGCAGCCGTACAATCCCACCACCAACGCCAACCTCCTCACCCCTCTCACTAAAACCCAAGCACCGAACCTGGGGGGACAGGGCCTTCTCTGTCCCAGCCCCCACCCTCTGGAACTCACTCCCCCAACACCTCAGATTCTCTCCCTCACTCACCACATTCAAATCCAGACTTGATTTTCTATTGTGTAATTTGTTTTCTAGTAAAGTGTCTTAGAGAAACTTTTAAAGCGCTTTTTTGTACACATTGGAAGCTAACACCCGCACTCATATTTATTTCATCTTACATTGCATGCAGATTTTCTGTGCAACTTGCAGTAACTCTCATCAATGTCAGCCGTCAGCGCTTTAACACCAGCACTAAAGTTCAGAGGACAAAGACAACACAATCCACAGAGTTCATCTCCAGTCACTGTAACTCTGGAGTGTGACAGACGCAAGAAAATATTACTTCTGATTGATTCAGAAACTCCCCGAGGGTCTGTCAGCATCGATCAGGAGCTCCACGGGAAACGCTTTATTCTTGTTTTTCTTTCATCTTTTAAAATCATGTAAACTTCTGTAAGTTAGTGCATGTCCTTGAAAATGTCAGCCCAGTAACTTACTCACTGCAGTGACGGATTTATAGGGAGTGTGACCTTTGGCAGGTCTTGAGACCAGACTGAGTGAATCTGCAGCCCAAGAGTCACCAACGTACAAGACGACTCAATCCATCTACATGTCCTCGAGACGTCCTGTCATTAAAACAGCATTTTTCATGAACTACAACTAAAACAATCTCCTTAGTTTGAGATGTTTCTTTACTAACATCACGTTCTTGCAAGCTGGTGGTCTTACGGGTCTCTGTTATCTGTTGCTGCTGAACCAATAGTGATGCACTGGTCTAGCTTTAGGGAACTGTAATATAGTGGTGTTCTGGGCATGTCCATCTGAGAGGAGTCAGAACTCATTGGAGGGATTATACTGTATATCCAATCTGGTATGGGAACGCCTCGGGATCCCCCAGTAGAAGCTGGGGAGAGGGGATGACTTGCTTGGATGGATGTAATACTATAAGGAACATCAATATATGCATGAAATCTGAGTTACATTATGTATTCAATCACAACAGCAGGATCTGCTGTATTTGAATATTTTCAGTTAAACCTAATTTCGTGAGACTATTTTGGGCAATATGAGCCATGAGGGTTAACATTTGCCATTATCAGTGAAAATATAATACTACTACTGCTACTACTACTAATAAAGTAATAGTAATACAAAATACTACTTCTAATAATAAAATAAAAATGATACAATAAACAACATTAATAAAATATATATATATATATATATATATATATATATATATATATATATATATATATATATATATATATATATATATATATGAATACTGATAATAAAATAAATAATATTAATAATCATTATATTCATAACAATGATAATAATAATAATATTCATGGTAATAATTTGTAAACTACTAATACTCATAATAATAATAATAATAATATGTCTACTAATAAAAATGATATGAATAATAATGATGATAATAATAATAATAACAGTCAGAATAATAACAATAATAATAACAACAACAATAATAATAATAATAATAATAATAATAATAATAAAAAAATAATAATATTAATAATCAGAATCAGAATTATAATAATAATAATAATAATAATAATAATAATGGCAATAATAAGAATAGTAATAATAATAATAATAATAATAATAATAATAATAATAACAATAATAATAATGATAATACTAATAATAATAATAATAATAATAATAATAATAATAATAATAATAATAACAATAATAATGATAATAATAATAATAATAATACGTCTACTAATAAAAATCATATTAATAAATAATGATGATGATAAGAATAAAAATTATAAATCTACTACTACTACTACTAATAATAATAATTATAATAATATTAATAGTTATAATTATAATAAAACAGTCTTTTAGGGGTGAATCTCACAAAAAACATTGAATAAAGATACTTAAGTGATTTGATATTTATTTAACCTTCTTGCAATGGACATCAGTTGTTGGCGGTATGGTGAAGTTTATCCCTCCCCCTTTTTTTATGTAAATTTTAACATTTTTGTTTATATTTGGTGCTTCACACATTTGATTTTTTCTCCTTTTTTAATTTAATGTTATTTCTCAACAGGATTGTTTAAATATCTCAACTAAAAATGCATGTTTTGTAAAATATTATAACATACATTATTTGGTATTTTACAAAGAGGCGGCAGTAGCTCAGAAAAAAGTGACTTGGGTGGAGATGGTTATTAAATGAAGTCCCATCACAGACCATGTTTTGAAATTGCACCGGCAGCTGGAGCGAAGCCAGATAATTTCCTGGGTGCTGCTGAGGTTCTCTTGGGAAATCCATCGAACCCCCAGCAGCTCAGGATGCTCGTCCGTGCAGAGTCCTCTCACTCTGCATCTCTCTGTTAGTGCATGTCTGAGTGTACTTCACCCTCTGCATGTAGCATTAGAAATAACTTCCCCTTAATAAAGCATTTAAACCTTAACCTCTAATGATTGTAGCTCTCTGATGTTAAGAATCTGCTCCATGTTGTAGAACTGTTTCTCTTCAGTGCATTGTTCTTCACAAAGATATTTTCTTCTACCTTTCAATTTTCAAAGAAGAAATAAGTAAATTACTGGAGCTGTACCTCCTGAAAATATCTCTGGCAGCTGTGTCATTCCAGCCGTGTTTCACCGGCGATACGGACACGAAAACACCTTTAACAAAAAACCCAATTTAATAATGCTAATGCTGTATGTAAATAACCAACGCCCGAACACCACTCCACCTCCACGGGGTAAACATTGCTCATATTTGTGCCTTCCACAGGGGAAAAATTACATGTCAGCCACAGTGTCAGAATGATTAATTTGCCTCTGCATCATGGCATAGTAATCCTCCCCGAGAAGGTGCAATCAATCACACACACACTACCCGGCAGGTCGCCATGGCACACACCGCACCGCCCGGCCCAATACCGAGGTGAGACCAGCTCCTCCAATAACACAATCACAACAAACAGCTTGATGGAGACTGATGTCTGACAGGAACAGAGGGGGAGCGACGCAGGACCAGAGAGAGAGGAACTTTATGTTGGGGGTATTTGTGTTTTTCATGTAGAGGAGGAAGTTTCAGCAACCAGAGGAGGGATTCATGAGTCCTGATTCTCAGCTCTGTTTCAGGAACACAGAACAAAACTCAGAGGTTAGTTAAAGCTTATAGTTAGAGCTGGATCAGGCTTGGACCAGGTCTGAGTTATGCTGCTATAGGCTTAGACTGACACACTAGGATCCTGTCCTCAACCCTCTCCCAACTGTTCTTTCTTTCTTTCTTTCTTCTTTCTTTCTTTTCTTTCTTTCTTCTTTCTTTCTTTCTTCTTTCTTTCTTCTTTCTTTCTTTC
>NW_023260245.1:0-24486 GCF_009762535.1 Notolabrus celidotus | reverse complement strand
AAAAAAGAAAGAAAGAAAGAAAGAAAGAAAAAAGAAAAGAAAGAAAGAAAGAAGAAAGAAAGAAGAAAGAAAGAAGCATTCCTTTTCCCACTCCATACGTCCACTGGACTGATTTACACAATCTACCCGGGACTTCAGCCGTGGTTGAAACCCAGACAACACTGGGGGACCAGGAACCTTTTAGTTCAGGGTTTAAGTAGTTCTGGGGGCTAAAAGACCCCAGGACTCTTGGTTGAAATGCACCTCAAGCTGACATTATAGAAACGAGGTAAACGTCTTCTTCAGTTGCTATTCTGAAGTTTTTAATTGTGCAGTCTGTAGATGTTTGCTTCTCAGATTTGGCAGGGACCCAGTTTCAGCGTACTGAGTCAATAAGACCTTGATGATGTTTTGGTTGAATCACTGCGACAGCGAGGACGTCGGTTAGCACTGATGTAATCAAACCATCCTCGATGTGATGTGAGGTAACATGAAGTACAGATGCGTTCCTGCAGATTTCACCCCTTGAAGGAAATTTGTTGCAAATTGAAACAACCTGTCAGGACTTGAGTCACACATGTAAACAAACAGACGTGGAAAACTCATGTCCGGCAGCAATATTCTGCAAGCTGACGACTGTCTCATCCCCTGTTCATGGCTGCAGGTATTAACTCTCCTTGTAAACACCACAGAGAACAGTTCCAGCTGCGTCTGAACACTTATGTTCCTTGAAGTCGTCTTTGCTTCTGTTTGGGCTCCTCTCTTCTTTGTAGTGTTCCTAACACTGATTTTGGTCGGGTGTAGTCGGGAAGCAGCAGAGGTTGAAGAGTCACCTTATTTCTCTTCATTGTTTAAAAGTGTCTTCTCTTCTGGACGTGTCTGAGTTGTGGAACTAAATGTTCCCTGCATGCAAATTTAAAAAGGAGAGAAGAAAGACGTCGATTAAAATGCTTTTTGTTTCTGAGTCACCTTCAATTATTCGGCCGCTCATGGCAGTGATTGCTTTGCAGAAATGACTCCTCTTTCTCCCGAGTTGCACCTCTGAGGCCAATTTCTGCAAGTTTATTGTGATCTGAGGTTCTTGAGGAGACACTAAAAAACCCATCCACCTCGTCTGTCTTGTGATTCAAAGATAAAGCATCGACAGCAGCAGGCAGAGTCAGCTGACGTCTCACCATCTCCTCTCTCCTCTCTCCTCTCTCCTCTTTCAGGACGCCAGAGGCTGCTGTACCAGCTGGCCGGCGTGGTGCCCAGCCCGCTGCTCCTGGAGCTGCTGAGCTGTCCTCTGTGCGCCCGCAGCCTGGAGACCTTGGAGCTGGAGCTGGGAGACCTGGAGGGGGGCCGGGGAGAGGCTGACGGACTGCACGACTTCCCGCAGGTCAGGATGTGTTCGAAGGTTGTGGGGAAGGAGGAATGATGACGATGATGATGCAGCAACATTTCTCTTTTAATTGAAGACACTAAGAATTGTTTGATATCCTCTAGTCCAATCAGATTACTTGATGGTTGGATGAACGACTCTCTTTTCTCCATCTAGAGCGGGGATCTAAGAAGCGGGCGAGGTCGCAGCAGACGGCGGGGAGGCTTCCAGTACAGAACGGAGCCGTCCGGGCCTTGTGGGATTCAGGGAGAAGACTGAAGAGGATCGTGGAGAGCAAATACTTCAACGAGGGATCATGATCGCCATCCTTGTCAACACTCTGAGCATGGGGATCGAGTACCACCAGCAGGTAAGAACGAGACGCAGATTGAGGGTGAAGGTGTGATGAGAAACCTTGGAATTAAAGTGTGAAAACTTTGTTTACACTTGCAAGAAGAGGGGTGAGACCGTGCTGATGTTAAAGCATCTCCCAGTTGCATCTAATCAGGCGATCTGATCACTCGGGACTTGTGTTAATGTCAGGTGTAAAGGCGCCCTGTGTTGCAGTGCAGAGAGGATGCAGGGTGGATTTAAAGAAGGAGTAGAGAAGAGGAGTAAAGGATCATTACCCACTCTCTTACTCTCTCACACACACACACACTGCCACACACTCTCCAGGATTATGCCTCCAGTTTACCCTGCGTGTCCAACATCACAGACCTGATGATACAGCTGCCCTCTTTCTTGCTCCGCCGTCGCTCTCTCTGAATGTGAATTCGGCGCTCGCACAGACAACGTTCGTTTCCAGAGTTCAGGCTCCAAAGAAAGGATGTTATATATGCACACACACGCACACAACCTTTTCATTGCCCTGCCAGAGAAGCAGAACGGATGAAAAACCCAAAGAGAAGCTTCTCGGGCATGCACACCACGGCCCCTCCCTTCTTCCTCTCTCTATCTCTAACTCCCTCTCCCGGGGACCTGTGTGTGTGTGTGCGTGTGTGTGTGCGTGTGTGTGTGTGTGTGTGTGTGTGTGTGTGTGTGTGTGTGTGTGTGTGTGTGTGTGTGTGTGTGTGTGTGTGTGAGTGAGCGAGCCATGTTTCTGTCTTTGTGGTGTAAACATAAGGAGCGACCGGGAGAGTCATGGCCTTATTGGGCCAATAACACACACACACACACACACACACACACACACACACACACACACACACACACACACACACACACACACACACACACACACAGACACACACACACACACACACACACACACAGAATGAAGGGTTATGTAAGTCTTCCTCCTCCTCTTAGTACTCATCAGCCCCCTTATGTGACACCCAGCCAAACTTGTGACAAGTGTGTGTTTGTGTGAAGGGGTGAATGAGTGTTGGCAGTGAAGTGTAGACTGTGTGTGTGTGTGTGTGTGTGTGTGTGTGTGTGTGTGTGTGTGTGTGTGTGTGTGTGTGTGTGTGTGTGTGTGTTGAAAGAGGAGGTACAAAGAGAGATAGAGGGAGATGACTGATGTGTGTTTCAGATGTGTTTAGACTGATTGCTGCGACGGCCAGCAGGGACAAATGTGCTGCAGAGGACTAGAAGAAAAACAAATTCAGAAACAATAAAGCTCAATAAGGATAAATAAATAAATAAATACTAAAGTCCAAAACAGATGAAGTGGGAAGGTGCTACAATAAACTGAAAAAATGAGTGTTTATAAAATTTGAGACAGCAGTTTTTGTGTAAGTTATGAAACAGTGCAGCAGCCTGCAGGACTCAGAAACACCTGAATCAGGTTTTAACTCAGGATAATCCACATCCACTCATTTCCTAGGATCACAGAGTGTGCAGATAAACACTCAATCAATCAATCAATCAATCAATCAATCAATCAATCAATCAATCAATCAATCAATCTTTATTTGTATAGCACCAAATCACAACAAACCTTATCTCAAGACTCTTTTACAAACAGAGCAGGTCTAGACCACTCTATGTCAAATTATGAACAGAGACCCAACACCAAGACAGGATCAGACTCAGTCTGACCCCACCTTAATCCACCATGAGCATTGCACCTCACAGCATTTAGCAAGTTACAGCGGAGAGGACAAACTTCCTTTAACAGGCAGAAACCTCCAGCAGGACCAGACTCATGTTAGACAGACATCTGCTGAGACCGTGTTGGAGAGAGGGATAGAGGAGAATAAGAGAGAGAGGGAGGACGCCTATGGCAGCTCAGAGGGACCTACGAGACAAGGGAGCTCAGGGACTCCAGAAAGGTCTATGGTTAGTAACTTTAATGGGACAGGAAGAGTTAAAGTAAGTGATTGGGGGGGGGGGGGGGGGTTGGGGGAAGGGGGTGAGACAGGATCCCAGTGTGTCAGTCTAAGCTTATAGCAGCATAACTAAGAGCTGGTCCAAGCCTGATCCAGCTCTAACTATAAGCTTTATCAAAAAGGAAAGTTTGAAGCCTACTCTTAAAAGTAGAGAGGGTGTCTGCCTCCCGGACCCTGACCTGCAGAGCCAGCATCGCCCCCTACAGGCCTGGAGTACTTCGTCATAACGACATTAGCAGCTTTTTCTTTTGCACTTTTTTCTGGGATTGTGTTTGTTACTTTAAGTCCTTCATATGTTTGCAGAAAGTTTGCTTCAAACCCTCCTTCTTCTTTTTTTAAAAGCTTTTAGCCAACCTTCTTCTTCTTCTCTGTAGCAGAGTTTCTGTTCTTTTATCTCTCTTGATGTTTGCCTCTGTTGAAGAAGAAGAAGAAACGTTCTTTATTAATCCCCATGGGTGTTATTTTGATCATGCTACATGCATAGTTTCATATATACATTCAATTTTATGCACAAACATGCTTATGGACATGCACTTAGGGAAAGATGTCAGAGTGAGGATGCTGCCATCAACCAGTGCACCCCAAGCAGTTGGGGGCTGCGGTGTCTTGCTCAAGGCAAGTGAACCAGCACCCCTCCAGCCACCAGTCCACTTGCCAAACTTAGTCCATACTGGGACTTGAACCGGTTCCCAAGCCAGCTCCCTGTAGACTGAGCTACTGCTGCCCTGAATCCAGAAAAAGAAATGTTTAGACATCAATTAGATATAAAACTATTCCTGACTTCACAAACATCACGAAGTAACATGACAGTAAAACTTGTTGCGCATTAATAAGACCTAATAATGCAACTTTTATTTATGAGATTCAACCACAGACTGATGCTGAAGAAGTTAAACCAATGCAATCAGTAAAAGATACCAGCATCTCTGCAGCTTCCTGTCAGGATTACATTCATTCAGTAATTCCAACTTTCCTGCAAAGTCAACATAACCTTTTTCTTGAGAGCACACACAGGAGAGGAGAGCAGGGGGGATAGCACTGCTGGTTTTCATGATCTTGAGGGGAAGGTTATACGCAGAGCGGTATTCAAATACCTAAACAGGCTAAATGTCTCCTCACAGGCACTCGCAGTGTGTTTAATTCGGATTGATCACCTCTCTGTCAGGCGTAATGATCGGAGTGGGAAGCGACATCTAAAGCGCGAGTTCAGAACACTCGTTTTGGAGAGTCATAGAATAATTGAAATATATTGACGTATGCTTAAGAGCCTCTTATAGTTCCCAAACCGCTCTGTTACTAACGACCGGCGCCATCTGCAAACTGCTGCTGGGGATCAAACTCAAGGGCAACATGAGAGGGTTTCTGAACAGAAGGAAGAGTCTTTCTCTCCCACACCCACATGTTGTCTCACTGACCCTCTGACTCCTCATCGCTTCCTTACATCCACCCGGTCCTCCATCGTCCATCGTGGCCACCAGCCAGGATAGAGAAGCAGGATTCAGCCTGCACAGCAAACGCCTTGTATTAAATGTCCAAACACAGAGCCAGGGTTAAGTTCCTGTATTGTTCTAAGCTCCTCTATCCATCTCCCCTCTTAACACACCGTGAAGCAGCAAGTAAAGCTACTTTTGTAATCTCAGGGGGAGTCAAATCTGCTGTGTAGGAAATAATTGCCCAGGAAATGTGCAGCACGCTCTCTCGTACCTCTGCTGTAAAGACAATGGGCCATAAAGGTAATGAAAAAGCCACTCGTGCACTGTTAAATAATAATGTATGTGCGTCTGGTATTGACTCCCTCAGATTGAATGTAGCTGAGAGCTCTTTTTAAAGCTCTGTTGAAACGCTTGAAAGTTTTTATGTGCTGCAGCTTCGTCTGCAAACAGCGAGTCTCTGCACCGTCTTCCAGCTCCTTTATTACAAAGTGTTGTTTTCCCCCTCCGCCCAGGACGCCCAGAGTCCCCCGACGGTACCGCTGTGCTTTATTATTTCTGCACAGGCTTTTCTGCGTTGGTTTTTAAACTTCAGCGGCGTCCTAATTAACTCAGCGGCTCATCAACAGGAAATAATGAAGATACAAAAATAATACAAGCTGCAGTATGCTTCAGATTTCACCAACCTGCAGCAGCAGGTCCAGACTTCACAGGACTGGGGTGGGATGACTGTTGCACTGACTTGTGCAGGGGTGGCATGAAGAGGGTGTAGCATTTATTTACCTTTCTACCTTTAACACATTCACTTTAAGTACGGTGATATTTGAGCACAATGTATTTAAACACTGCATCAAAATCTGCAGGTAGATGATGTTAAAGTTTGGCCACCATTAGCAGAGCTTGCACCACCTTGCAGGTTGATGTCCACATGCCTGAGCTGGCCACATGACATCTGTCACCTGAGCTCCTTTACATCCAGGTTGTAAAGCATTAAGGCATTATGGGACTAGACATTAACTGAACTACAGCTCCAGCTAGTGGAGGGAGGCTGAACTACAGCTCGGGCACAACACACGACCGGTATTTCAGGCCTAGAATAAAACTGATAAGTCTGATGCCGACTAGAGAGAGTGACGTGTAATCAATTCTTGAGGACTTTAAAAGTAACAAGTGTGTCCAAGTTAACAGTTAAAAGTGTGAATAAAAGGACATGTGCTGCATTTACATACAAAGATGCAAAGAAAGCCATGAGCCCAACATCTCAAATAGTTAGTATTGACAAACTCTGGTGTGCAAATAGCCAGATTCTTTTGGATTCTGGGGGGCCGTGCCACCCCTTGCCACCCCTTGCTACCCTTTTGGACTCGCCCCTGACTTATTGATTTCTGTCTGTTTTCAGCTGCACTGTTCATCTATAAAAGGTTCCTTAGGCAACACAAAAATGAGACTTTCTGGCTGCTGATTCATATCTATCTGTGAAGCAATAACTGTCCACTCACCTTCATCCATCACGTCTTATTATCCTGATCCAGCACGAGTCATCTGCCTCTCACTGATCCTGTCGGCGTGTCTGTAGATTCAAACTATCACTGAAGTTACAGCGGTGTGTGAGCAAGTGAATGCACATCACGCCTCTCTTAAAGGGGCATGCATTCATGAGTCAGCTGCAGTTGATTCTGCAGGAGTCAAATAAACTCAAAAATACCTTCTGCTACTTGTTGATCGAGTAGTTGAGTCGCTTGAGGGGCTAACGCTCATGACATCTGTCTAACCGTCAAGTTATAAACAGTTCAGGTAAGCTAACAATAACAACTCTCTCACTCGTTACTTGGACAGATGTCTAAAGGTTTGATTTTGACCCCATCTTTCCCTCAGTGGTTCTTTAACAGATCAAACATGTGGCACTGTGTTTGCAAAATCCTCAAAAGCAGAACTCATAGATCACGGCGCCTCTTTGGGCGTCCTGGCAGGACCTGTTGCTGAATTGGACGCCTCATGGAAGCAGCTACAGGTGAATGATTGAGGCCTGAAAACCAGGACTTAAGTCAGACTTGTGCCCAAGTCCTGGACTGAGTAAAGGTCGAATGCATGAATTAAAGACACTGAAGTGAAGAGGACAGCAGCTGGAGCAGCAAATCTTCAGATTCAGTCAGTCTGTGTCTGCAGACGACTCTGCAGCGGTGTTAGTTATTGATCAGGAGGTTGGCACAGAGACACCAGCTGGACTTTTCCTGAAGTTGATAAGGTCGAGAGATCAGACAGGCTGTGCTGGCTGTTTGTGTTCAGTCCTCTGTAATCACTCTTCCTGTTTTCAAAGAATGCACCATAATCCTCCAAATGACATAAAACCCCAAAACAGTTTGTTCCTTTTGCAGTGAGATCTCTGACCCAGACAAATGAATGTTTCCAGGAGAGGAAGAAGAAATATTAAAGGTCGTAAAACTGCTCCGTAATCAGTTTAAGTTTTCAGCTTGGAAAGTTGAATTCCGGACATTAACATTAAAGTATGCTGAGCGGCCTTTATGAGCGATATTAAGTTATGTAACTGGGTTGTTGAAATGTTAGTTAGTGCATGAACTTCCTCTAAATGAACACGTGTTGTTATTTAATAAACACAGACACACATCATGAGCTCAAGCTTTGATAAGTGAAGGATGTTGTTGTTGTTCTCTGGGTGGAGGAAGTCAGGAGGAGGGGTGTTGTGTAGTCTGGCGCCCTCTGTCTGCAGTCAGGATCCTCAGATGGACTGGACTTGAAGCTCCTGCAGCTCGTTCACATATTCATGATTTTACTTTCATTTGGAATCATTTATAAAGACGGGCTGAGAGATTTCACATCCAGCTGTATGATCTCTTTGATTCAGACACGTTCATGACCTCGGTCCACACACTGACAGTTTGGGGTTTTGTGAGGTAAAGGGAGACGCTCTCTGCGGCGTGAAGTCGAGTCAGGAGAGAGAGAAGTTGAGCGTTTGGCCCCGCGATGCTTCAGAGAGTGTAAAAGTGCTGGGCTGTCCGTAAAGGACTCAGCTGGGTGGTTTATGAGAGGCCCTCAGTTCCAGCGAGCTGGATCACTGACCGGTCTGAGAGGTAAGTGGAGGGGATCTGCACTGATGGATCGCTGCTGTTGTTCCTGTTTGATGGATTGGACCTGACTGCAGCTCTGAACTTGATTTATAATGTCTGTGCTCGGGGCGCCGAGACCGAGAGGGATTTTACAACCTCAGGGCAACAGAGAACAAATATAAACAACTCTCTCTTTCTTTCTCTCTCTCTCTCTTACATCCTTTCTTTCTTTCTGTCTTTCTTTCTTTCTTTCTCTCTCTCTCTTACATCCTTTCTTTCTGTCTTTCTTTCTTTCTTTCTCTCTCTCTCTCTTATATCCTTTCTTTCATTCTTTCTTTCTTTCTCTCTCTCTCTCTTACATCCTTTCTTTCTGTCTTTCTTTCTTTCTTTCTCTCTTAATAATTTCTGTCTTTCTTTCTTTCTTCTCTCTCTCTCTCTCTGTAATCCTTATTTCTTTCTTTCTTCTTTCTTTTTCTTTCTCTCTCTATCTCTCTCATAATTTCTTCTTTCTTTCTTTATCTCTATCTCTCTCTTACATCTTTTTTCTTTCTTTATTTTCTCTATCTATTACTCCTCTGTATGTCTTCTTTCTTCTTTATTCTTTCTTTCTTTCTTTCTTTCTTTCTTTCTTTCTGTGTTTATTCATTTCTGTCTTGTCTCCTTTTTCTTTCTTTCATTCTTTATTTTTCTTTATTTATTTCTGTTTTTATTTGTTCCTTTTGTTTATTTTTTGTTTGGTTTTCTTTCTTCCTCTTCCTCTTTCTTTCATCATTTCATCTTTGTTTATCTATTTATGTCTTATATATCTTTTTATATCTTTTTTTCTCTCTATCTTTCATTCTTTATTTCTTCTTTCTTTGTTTTTATGTTTATTTTCTTGTTTGTTTCTTTCTATTTCTTGTTCTTTCTGTCTTTCTTTCTTTCTTCCTTCCTTAACTTTTCTTCCTTTTTCTTGTTTTTCTTTCTTTCATTCATTCTCTCCTTCTTTCTTTGTTTTTTCTTCCTTTTTCTATTTCTTTTTTATTGTTATTTTTCCCACTTTTAATTTTCTTGTCTTCTTTGATTTCTGCCTTTCTGTCTTTCTTTTCAATTTCATTCTTCCTTTTTTTCTTTATTGTTTTTTTTTAAATCATTTTTTCTTCTTTATTATTTGCTTATTTTTCCTCTCTTTATCTTTCTCTCTTTTTTGTGTTGTTTCTGTCTTTCTTTTCACCTCCGTCCCTTCTGTCTCTTGTTTTTAATTTTGTTTTATTCCTTTCTTTTATTCTGTTTCTTTATCTTTTTGATTACCTTTATTGTCTTCCTCCTATCTTTCCTCTTCTTTCACTTTTCTTTTCTTCTCTTCTCCTTTTATTTTCTTGTCTTCTTTCTTTCTCTTCTCCTTGTCTTTCCTAATATTCTCTTCTTCTTTTTTCCTCTCCTCCTTTTCTTTCTTTATTGCTTGTTTTCTTTTTTATCTTCATTGTCTTTGTTCCTGTCTTTTATTTTATTTTTCTTTAACTTTTTCTTCTCTTCTCTTTTCTTTCCCTCCGTCCAGCCGGAGGAGTTGACGGACGTGTTGGAGATCAGTAACATCGTCTTCACCAGCATGTTCGTCCTGGAGATGGGCTTCATGCTGCTCGCCTTCGGCCTGTTTGGATACATCAGGAACCCGTACAACATATTCGACAGCATCATCGTTATAATCAGGTAACGTCATCCTCACAGCCTGATTCACATAAACATGATTTACACAGATTGAACTCATACTGCTGCTCCGCCCGGTTTAGACGAGCGACCCCTGTTCTCATGTTTCCTGCCGGCCTGTCAGTCTCTGGGTCTCCTGTGTCAGGTTCACTGCTGCAGCCTCCATCTTTACAGTAGCTCAGATTGACAGGCTCGTGATTGATCACGCAGGAGCTGCTTTGCTTGCTGCAGCAGCAGATTCTAGATCCTGTCAGGAGCTAAGATTTGCTGCCTGGCTGTCCATTAGTGGGATAGAAACCATATTGCATATTGTGGTTCTGCAGAGGAGGAAATATCATACATCCAGATTTATACGAGTTTAAATGCAGGACTGAAAGTGTGTTCTGGATTTCATGCTCAGATATTTGATTATTGTAACCCAGGTAACCAAACTCAGACCTGTGAGAGTTTTAACAGAGATCTGTTTGTTTTCAGTGTGTGGGAAATAATCGGCCAATCAGACGGCGGGTTGTCAGTCCTTCGAACGTTTCGCCTGCTGCGGGTCCTGAAGCTGGTCCGCTTCCTGCCGGCCCTGAGGAGACAGCTGGTGGTGCTGATGAAGACCATGGACAATGTGGCCACTTTCTGCATGCTGCTGATGCTTTTCATCTTCACGTTCAGGTCTGCACACACACACAGCACACACACTGAGTTCACATCATGGTTCTCACTGAGAAGGTGAACACTGAAGTGACAGAATGTTCTTCTGGCTTGCAGCATCCTGGGAATGCATCTGTTCGGCTGTAAGTTCAGTCTCCGGACAGAAAACGGAGACACCATCCCCGACCGCAAGAACTTTGACAGTCTCCTCTGGGCCATCGTCACCGTGTTCCAGGTCAGCTTCTCTTTTACTCTGTATTAGTTTTCTAGAACGAGAGCATGATAGAAGAAAATGCATTTACTTCCTTGCACATTGTACAATAAAATTTACTGAAGTTGTATAAAACAAATCAACATTTAGCCACACATGCATCCAGACAGTTAAGAGAAATACTTAAATACTTAGTTAAAACAAGTACATTCAATCTCTGCAGTCTAAAGATGGGTTTTTACAGCACCTTTAGAATATGTATCTGCACATAAAATGTTATTGCACATTAAATATTGAGTGGAGATGGGGCGCAGGTCTCCTAGCAGTCTAAGCGCCCCACATACAGAGGCTATAGTCCTCGTCGCAGAGGTTGATGGTTTGACTCCTACTTGGACAGATGTCTAAAAGTCTGATTTTGTCCCCGTCTTTCCCTCGATGGGTCTTACAGATTGAACATGTGTCACTGTGCGTCACAGATCATGGTGCCTCTTTGGGCGTCCTGGCAGCGACAGGAGAACATCCGTGCAAGCCATCGCTCCAAACTGAATAAATGATTGAGGCCTGAAACCCTGGATTTAAGTCAGACTTGTGTCCAAGTCCTGGACTGAATAAAGGTCGAATGCATGAATTAAAGACAGTGAAGTCAAGAGGACAGCAGCTGGAGCAGCAAATCTTCAGATACAGTCAGTCTGTGTCTGCAGACAACTCTGCAGCAGTGTTAGTTATTGATCAGGAGGTTGGCACTGAGACACCGGCTCACCTTTTCCTGCAGTTGATAATGTCAGGATATCAGACAGGCTGTGCTTTAGTCCTCTTTGCAGAGATTGCCAGCTCGACTCCCAACTGCTACCCTCTACTCTCCACACTCCCTGTCTCTCTTCAGCTTTCCTATCATAAAGGCAAAAAGCCCCAAAAATACAACTTAAAAAAAATATAATGAGTGGAGAAAGTGAGTCTTAAAATATGAAGCCAATGCGCAAGGTGTTAAAAACTGCAGTTCATGAAGTGTCCACTAGAGGCTGGCTGCAGAAACACAGGAAACCACATACACACCAATTCAAAGAGACGGTCTTTACAGCAGAAATAAACATGTTTACAGCCTGGTTCAAAACACAGTTTATGTCTGAAGAGCTCATTTCTCTATCAGGGGTTGTTGTTTTTGAAGATTTTAAACGTATGAGTTTTGACCAAATAAGGGCGTGACTGACTTGATTGGCAGGCGGTAGCTGTTAGCGAGGAGACTAAAGGCCCGCCTCTTTACCTCACACTAGCTCCACAGAAGTTAGGCTGTGGTCAGCATTTCCAATATGGCACCCGCCTACAACCGGCTTCAAAACAGGGTGACTACGTTAATTTATGATACAGTGAATGTGGAAGACATGCAGCAAATAGTAGAGGCCTAGCTTTGCGGCACCCCTTAATATATGTTCTCAAACTTCATACCTTTAGGTCTCTAAAGGAAGCTGTGCCTCCAAAAGTAACAGTAAAAAAAACACCAAAGACAATGCATCAAAGCGTTGAAATGCATGTTGCAACATTAAGAGGTAGTTTGGGTCTGGAGGGGTTAAGGCCACCCTCCAACACGCCCCTGTTCCTAAGACAGAAGCTGTTTAGTGTATTAAAGTTTATAACAAACGCCCTGTGTGCCTCTTAGTCATCCCAAATCAAATCCTCCGGTGTGTGTGTGCATGCTGAGAGTAACCAGGTTGTGCTCATAAGTCAAATGCTGTGAAATGAAAAATTCTGCTTATGCACACACTCCACCACCACTGCTTTTATTTTTCACTCTCCCTGCGTGGAGGTATCGTTCGATCTCTCCAGAAACACTGTCCTCGTTTCCAAACCAGATGCGTCAGCAGAAAGGTAGAACATAGAAGAAGCTGTTTAATGTCTCACTTTTGTATATATGTGTGTGTGTGTGTGTGTGTGTGTGTGAATGTGTGTACTTGCATACACACATTCACACAGACAGCAGGGTGGACTGCCTTCCTGCCACAGCGCTGTTTGAGTGGGCAGAGACGGAGTGAGCTTTCATGCCGCATCATGAACAGCGTCCTACTTTTAACTGCTTTCATCATTCACATTGATTTAAAAACAGGCACACACACACACACACATGCCCACACACACTTAAAGTAATCCCATGTGTAGCTGAAGTATTGCGGCATAATAGCAATAAGAGTATCTGGATCCTGGGTTTATAAAGCCTATAGACCCATCGGAGCTGTACGCGCTCACACTGTGTGTAATAAGGTTTGATTTATCACCCCGTCTTCTCTGGTTTAAGATACTTTCTTAATAAAAGGACGTTTTCCTCCTCCTTACACAGTGTTTGATGTGGGTGTGCCTCTGTTTTCCTTTCTTCTTTTCAAATTATACAACCCTTCACCTGATCTTCCCTCTGTCTGCGTCTATTTTTGCCTCCATCCGTCTCTTCCCCTCCACCGCTTCCTTATTTATGCTGAACTCTCTGTGTGTGTGTGTGTTTCCTCCGTTCTGCAGATTCTTACCCAGGAGGACTGGAACGTGGTGTTGTATAACGGCATGGCCTCCACCTCTCCATGGGCCGCGCTCTACTTTGTCGCTCTCATGACATTTGGCAACTATGTGCTCTTCAATTTGCTGGTGGCCATCTTGGTGGAGGGCTTCCAAGCTGAGGTGAGAACTGGAAGGTGTCTCAGTGAAATATCAGGGACACAGTCCGTCTCAGGTGTCTGGATGTGAGGTGTTTTTTGCTTCCAGTGCTGCTGTAGTCACTGCTCCTCTCAGTTTCTGTCAAATGTCATCACATACAAGAGTAAACAAGCAGAAACTCATGACATCTCCAGTGGAGTCATCAAAACTTGAGTCTGAGTCCAGTCTTGAGTCCATCACAGCTCCGGATTTAATAGGTTTCTACTCTAGTGAATGTGTTAACTTCCACTGGATCCGCTCCGTTGCGTTCCAGGCTGCGTCTCTGATCCAGCAGGTCGGAGTCCTCCATGGATCAGATACACAAGACTTCTATTCTTGCTTCAATCTCAACAGAGCAGATGGAGCGGGACAGGAAGTCAGGTTTCACCAAAACAAAATGAAAACATCCGGTTAATTTTCAGAATAAAACACTCTGTGTTATCACCAGATCGTATTTCACTTAACTACAACAACAAACCAAAGTCATGATGAGCGGAGCCAGGCCTGGAGTCAACAGGTCAGAGGTTTTCAGAGGACCAGAAAGACAACATGGATGAGGAGAGGAGGAGGAGAAAACCTTGATTCAGTCACGTGACTCCAGCTGTCTGGCGGTCCTGCTCTGGACCGCAGTGGATCAGAGATGGATCAGACACAGATCTGGTGAAAGTCTGATGATAGTCAAAGTCCAGTAGGGGCACCATAGTTTCACTCTTCACTGTATGCACCTGGACTGACTTTGTGTGACCTTTTGGATGCATAGAAAATATTTAATCCTGACCAGATCCAGATCCTGACCGATCCTGCTGACATGTCTGGAGATCTAAGTTGTGCTGTGTCTCGTGCATATATGTGCACTGTGCAGCTCTTAATGTCATCGACTCTGCTGCAGTTGGATCTCTGCAGGTGTCTCACAATCTCAAAAACACCTGCAGCCCAACCACTATTAATCTGGACTTTAACCAACCGAACATCTTGGACTCAGTGAGTCACTTTAGTTGCCATCATCAACATTCAAGTAGGCTAGCTTTAGCATGTCACCCTCTTTATCTGGGTGCATTTTGTGTAGATGGTTGATAAAGTTGGAGCTTGCCCCGTCTCCTCCTTGATGGTTCTTAAACATATCGAGTCTGCTGCAATGCTCTAGTTTGCATTTAAGTCTTTGGACTGTTTCTGAACATGAACGCACCTTCTTTCCATTTCTACTGAAATATCCTCCAAGCACTGAATGCAGCAGGTTTCCACAGGACATGATAAAGAGCTAAAGTGATTGTTTGTGCTTTTTAAGGGTGACGCTAATCGCTCAGAGTCGGATGATGAGAAGAAATCCGACAACTTTGAGGAGGACGAGAAGGTGGAGCAGCTCAGGGACACTGGTACGTCACCATCAGTCAAATTCAAGTTCTGCTGTCTCTCTCTCTGTGTATTAACGTCTTCCTCCTCCTCCTCCTCTTCCTCTTCATCAGAGCTGAAGATGTACTCTCTGATGATGACGGCCAACGGTCACGTCGACCCACGCGGGACGATGGCTCCTCCCATAATCATGCGAACGGCCGCCACTCCCATGCCGACCCCGAAAGGTTCCTTAGGACCTGATTCTATCCTCGGGGATGAGCTCATGGGGGTGCCGCAGTACGGCGAGGTGGGACTGGGCTTCTCTGAGGGAGGAGGGTTCAGTCACACAGAGTCTCGCCGTGGAAGCTCTGCGTCTATCGATCCGTCGGCGTACGATCAGCGCTCTCTGGTGAGTTACAACGAGTTCCTCCACCTCCAGATGTTTTCCTCTCAGAGAGCTGAAAAGAAGGACAAAGTGTTTGCTGGTTCTTCATTTGTGTCACATTTTGTGACATTAAAATTAAACTTGAGTTGGCAGCGTAGACGAGGGAGGAGAAGATGTGGATGAAACAGATTCTTAAAGACACTCATTATCTGGTGTTTGCTCAGAGGAAAGGGAAAGTTGAACTCTTGCTTTTTCATGGAATCACTCCTCTTCTGCTCTCCAGAGTCTCTCAAGTCCCGGCCGTCGCTCCCCTCTCCCTCCCCGCTCATGGGGCAGCCGCCGCTCCAGCTGGAACAGCCTGGGAAGGGCGCCGAGCCTCAAAAGGCGAGACACCAGCGGGGAGCGGGAGAGCCTGCTGTCCGGGGAGGGTGGAGAGGAGGAAGACGGCAGCGAGGACACAGGGGAGGCTGGCGGCGGTGGCGGTGCGGTGGCGGCGGTGGCGGGAACAGCAGACTTCAGCCGGAGCATTTGGAGCTGCTGCAGGCTTCCTCTCTCTGCCCCTCCATAATAACTGAATATGGTGACTGTAATGGGAGGACCATGACCTACGACCCCAACATGAGCACGGAGTCAAAGGACGACTCCTCGCCGGAGGATGACTTAGACGATGACGTAAGTTTTCATGAGTCATGGCTTTAAATAGATGTAGAGTTGGTGATCAGATTTGAAAGGTCTGGGATTTCATCGCAGCGTGTGTCATCAGATTTTACCTCCTCATGAATCTCCTCCCTCATCATTGATCTCCTCTCTTTGACACTTTTTATTTCAGCTTCAGTGACCCTGCGTTCTCTTTCCTCCTCCTCTGTTGTCGCCGTGAGATATTAAAGTGTGTTTGGTGTTCACACTACAAGGTCCTGAGGGACACTTACAGTCCGCCTGTAATTGATTGGCTAGGGGAGCCACTGTTTTCTCAGTGGCCACAAAACAAAGTGTGTGTTACAGCCTTTGTGTGTGTGTGTGATGGATGTACTCCCGGTGGTTTTGGATGACCTCTGTTCTGTTCGCGTTGACGGCTTTAATGCCTCCAAATTGAGTTTTTAGATCCATGAAATCCACTAAAACAAAAGCCCTCCCCCCGGCAGAGCCAGTACGGGAGGGTTAAATCACATCCTACCACATGTGCATGCATAATGGGGTGTGTGTGTGTGTGTTTAAGAGAGCAGTGTGTGTGTTTGCAATGCCAGCTGAGACATGGTTGTGTGTGTCGGTGATTATGGATTCCAGCTCCAAGGATATCTGCAGGTTCACTCTCACGGCACGCTGTCAACACGCTGCACACCTGGATGGATGCACACTCACAGAAGTCCTAGAGGTCGACTTTAAGATGCACCCAAGCTTTCTTACTGATCTTCCAGCTTGATTCTGATTGGTCTGAACCCCTTGACGATGGTTATTAACTTCGACTAACATGAGCAACACCAGAGGCATGCCGATACGATTAAAGGACGATATCAGTTCATTTAGAACGATAAGATCCTCCTTTATTCGTCCCACAACGGGGAAGTTCATGGAGTTCCAGCAGCAAACAAGAAGGTGTACAGAAGAAGAATTTAACAAGAATATATATAGGAAAGAAATGTTCATCAGAGACGACAGCTTGGCCATAATCCTCCTGTCAGCCACCACCTCCACAGGGTCCAGGACTGAGCTGGCCTTCTTCCCCAGTTAGTTCAGTCTTGCTCTCCTGTATCCTGTCCGCCCACAGCAGGTGAAATCCTTCCAATGTGCTCTGTTAGCATGATGCTACTCTGGTGCTGGGTTAGCTGGTCCACCTTATCGTAGATAGATCTTACAGTCCCCATAACGGTGGGTGGAAGGACAGGTCCATGTGGTCTTTTCTTAGCTTGCACCTCAGTACCAGCACGTCGTCCTCGCCTCCTTCTCCTCAGCTCGCAGGGAACATCGGGCCTAGCATCGTTTAGCATCGACATGCTACGGGCTGCTAACAGCTGATCTTGCATGGAAACAATGCGACCATCAGTTTGGTGTCCATGGCCAACAAATGAGTCATTAAAGTCATGACCGGCTCCAAATACAAAGACAGCTAAACAGATCACATTGTTGACGTTTGTGTTCAGTGATGGATGCTGAATGATCGCTCCTGGTGTTGACTCTGACGTTGATGTTCTCTCCTCTGCAGAGCTCTCTGTGCTACTGGATCAAGAAGGAGGTCCGGAGCATGAAGCCTCGCTGGTGCAAAGAGCACGAAGAATGGAATCTGTATCTGTTCGCTCCAGAGAACCTGTGAGTCTCACAAACACACAACTTACACACAACCTACACACAACACACACACACCTTAGTATCAGTCTGTAGCTTCATCGCTCCCTCTCTCCTTTTCCTCTCTTGTGTTTCCTCCTCTCTGCTAATTGTTTAGTCAATAGCTTTTAGAGACTACAGACTCTTTACAGATAACTGTGTTTATGTGTGTGTGTGTGTGTGTGTGTGTGTGTGTGTGTGTGTGTGTGTGTGTGTGTGTGTGTGTGTGTGTGTGTGTTTAGATTCCGGGTGTGGAGCCAGAGTGTGATCTCTCACAGACTGTTCGACCATATCGTTCTGGTTTTCATCTTCCTCAACTGCATCACCATCGCTCTGGAGAGACCCGATATACCGCCCAACAGCTCGGTGAGACACGCACACACACAGTTACACACACACACACACACACACACACACAGCCTATCTGATTCTTCACGTTCTCTGTTCTTCTTGGTGCAGGAGCGAGTGTTCCTGAGGGTGTCCAACTACGTATTCACTGTGATCTTCCTAGCAGAAATGGCCATTAAGGTAAACCTGATGATGATGAGGACAGGAGGAGAGCTGCTCTGATATGAATTCATAGATTGCGGGTTGTGTTGATGACTCCTTAAATCTGTCGTCACCAGGTTGTAGCTCTCGGTTTCTGCTTCGGGAAGCAGACTTACCTCCAGTCCAGCTGGAACGTCCTGGACGGCTTGTTGGTCTTCGTGTCTATGGTCGACATTCTGGTGTCTCTGGCGTATACCGGCGGGAACAGGATCTTGGGAATCCTCAGAGTCCTCCGTCTGCTGCGAACACTTCGCCCACTGAGGTACACTCCTGTTTATGTTGGTGTGTGTCCATGCATATGTGCCGTACGCTCGGGTTCAAGCTCCAAACACACACAGTAGGGGATAAGGAAAGGAGGGTTGAGTAAGGGTTAAGGAAGGGAGGGTTGAGTGAGGGTTAAGGAAGGGAGGGTTGAGTAGGGGTTAAGGAAAGTAGGGACAATTAGGGTCGAGGTAAGGGGGAATTGGTAGGGGTCAAGGTAAGGAGAAGGGGTTGGGTTAAGAATGAACGGGCAGGAGCCTAGGTCAGGAGGGATGAGTAGGGGTCAAGGTAAGGAGAGACAAGTAGAGATCGAGGTAAGGGGGATGAGTAAGGGTCAAGTTAAGGAGGGACGAGAAGGGGTCAAGTTAAGGCGGGACGAGGAGGGGTTGAGGTAAGTGGGGATGAGTAGAGGTCAAGGTAAGGAGAGACAAGGAAAGGAGGGTCCAGTAGGGTTCGAAGTAAGGAGGGACGATTAAGGGTCGAGGTAAAGAGGGAGGAGTAAGAGTTGAGGTTAGGAGGGTCTAGTAGGGGTCGAGCTAGGGAGGGAGGAGTAGGGATCCAGGTAGGGAGGGAGGAGTCCCTACTCCTCGGGGAGTCCTTGGTCCCTCAAGGAAAGGAGGGACCAGTAGGTGTTGAGGAAAGGAGGGATGAATATGGATCAAGGTACGGAGGGAGGAGTAGGGGATCAAGGTAAGGAGGGTCGAGTAGGGGTCGAGGAAAGGAGGGTTGAGTAGGGGTCAAGGAAAGGAGGGTCCAGTAGGGTTCGAGGTAAGGAGGGTCTAGTAGGGGTCGAGCTAGGGAGGGAGGAGTAGGGATCCAGGTAGGGAGGGAGGAGTAGGTGTCAAGGAAAGGAGGGACCAGTAGGTGTTGAGGAAAGGAGGGATGAATATGGATCAAGGTACGGAGGGAGGAGTAGGGGATCAAGGTAAGGAGGGTCGAGTAGGGGTCGAGGAAAGGAGGGTTGAGTAGGGGTCAAGGAAAGGAGGGTCCAGTAGGGTTCGAGGTAAGGAGGGTCTAGTAGGGGTCGAGCTAGGGAGGGAGGAGTAGGGATCCAGGTAGGGAGGGAGGAGTAGGTGTCAAGGAAAGGAGGGACCAGTAGGTGTTGAGGAAAGGAGGGATGAATATGGATCAAGGTACGGAGGGAGGAGTAGGGGATCAAGGTAAGGAGGGTCGAGTAGGGGTCGAGGAAAGGAGGGTTGAGTAGGGGTCAAGGAAAGGAGGGTTGAGTAGGGTTCGAGGAAAGGAGGGTTGAGTAGGGTTCGAGGTAAGGAAGGACGATAGGGGTGGACGTAAGACGTACACAGGTTCAGATAATTGCACAGGTGAAGGAGATAACGAGCGACAGGTGATTCAAGCTCCAAACACTCACAAACATGTGAAGCATGGAGTTTTTGTTGTGTGTGATCTGACTCCTGCGTCTGTGTTCTGGCTCTGCAGGGTGATCAGTCGAGCTCCGGGGCTGAAGCTGGTCGTAGAAACACTCATCACCTCGCTCAGACCCATCGGAAACATCGTCCTCATCTGCTGCGCCTTCTTCATCGTCTTTGGGATCTTGGGGGTTCAGGTAGTTTGAGCCCACAGACTTTAAGTGGGTACAGATTAAAGCACACGCTGCTCACGTTAGCTTCATTAAGCTCAAAGACAAAGAGTTGTGCCCTTTGCAGCAGAAACAGATCAGGCTGAATGAGCAGCTGTGTGTGAGATTGTAGCTCTGAGGGTGAAGTGTCTTGAATATTGAATTGACAACAAGCTTTGTGCCTGAATGACAATGAGGCTACGTGTGAGAAGAGACAACATGAACCTTTCAGCGGAGCTCGGAGGCTGAACTCCAGATAAGGATGTGCTCCACCAAGTGTCCTTTTTATTTCTGGAATTAATCGCTGGACTCTGATTCGCTGAAAGCTGCAGGGCACTTGAGATAATGTGTGAATGGCTGGAAAATCAGCCTGCAGACTTTTGGCTCTGACGCTCTGTCTGTGTCTCCTCAGCTGTTCAAAGGGAAGTTTTACCACTGTGAGGGTCTGGACACCAAAAACATCACCAACAAGTCCGACTGTCTGCAGGCCAACTACCGCTGGATACGCAGGAAGTACAACTTCGACAACCTGATTCAGGTACGGATGAACCGACTCAGGGGGAGAGAGGGAGACAAGGAAGGGAGGGATGAAGAAAGAAGAATACAAACTCAGCTTAACACTTTTATGATCCACTGAGAGGGATTTAGGAGTCTGAGATTTCCTTAAGACTACACATAAAGATTTAAGATTTAGGGGTCATGGTAGGGAGGGATGGAAGGGGTTGAGGAAAGGAGGGACAGGTAGGGGTCCCAGGTAAGGGAGGTTGAGTAGGGATCGAGGTAAGGAGGGATGAGTAGTGGTCGAGGTGAGGAGCGTTGTGTAGGGGACGGGGTAAGGAGGGAAGAGGTAAGGAGGGGCGAATAGGGGTCGAGGTAAGGAGAGACGAGATAAGGAGGGATGAGCAGGGGTCGAAGTAAGGAGGGATGAGTAGGGGTCGGGGAAGGGAGGGATGAATAGGTGTTGATGTTAGGAGGGACAAGTAGGGGTCGAAGTAAGGGGGGTCAAGTAGGGTTCAAGTTAAGGAGGGACAAGTAGGGGTCAAGGTTAAGGCAAGAAGGGATGAGTGGGGGTCCAAGTAAGGACAGACGAGTATGGGAAGATGGAAGGAGGGACAAGTAGGGATTGAGTAAGGAGGGACGATTGGGGGTCAGGGTAAGGACGGACGAGTAGGGGAAGATGGAAGGAGGGACAAGTAGGCATCAAGGAAAGGAGGTATGAGTAGTTGTTGATGTAAGGGCGGATGGTTAGGGGTCAGGGTAAGGAGGGATGAGTCAGGGCTGCAGGTGATTAGATTAGGTTTTGGGTGCCTGGTCTTCTTCCTGAACTTGCGTTACAAGAACTTCATTATTTGAGATTCCCAGCTCTGTGATCATAACCAGCTTAAAGGTAATCTAATATTTTTTGAGCTAAGTATTGTGACGTCTGTTTTTTCCCCTCCAGGCTCTGATGTCTCTGTTCGTGCTGTCCTGTAAGGACGGCTGGGTCAACATCATGTATGACGGTCTGGACGCAGTGGGAGTGGACCAACAGGTAAAAGCCTTAACCTGATACCATCTTCAATTAGCTCTTTAGAAATGTTCCTTCTCCAAACAGCCGAGGAAATATCCAAACATGACTCTTCTGTGATGTGCATATTTAATCTAACTCTGTGTCAGAGGCAGTGAAACGCTCTGAAGCTCTGTAATGGAGTAAACATGAAGTCAAACAGCAGAGGTTTAGGGATGACAGGTTCGGAGCTCAAAGGTGACTTTATAACCTGACTTCAAAGCTTCCACTGATGACGCTGTCCTCCTCACATCCAGAGCTGTGGGTGGTGAAATGTGCTGAAACACATTCAAACTTTTATTTATGGAAACATTCAGAGAAGTCATTTATCCAAGGGTGCACAAGGACGCCATGTGATCACACACTGAGAGGCTTTGAACTGGCGGTGTCTGTGTCGCTCCACAAAGTCGAATCAAACACAGGCAACTTTTAAGATTTAGGGGTCATGGTAGGGGGGGATGGGTAGGGGCTGAGGAAAGTAGGGGCAGGTAGGGGTCCAAGGTAAGGGAGGTTGAGTAGGGATCGAGGTAAGGAGAGACGAGGTAGGGAAGGGGTGAATAGGGGTCCAGGTAAGGAGGGACAGGGTAAGGGGGATGAGTAGGGGTCAAGGTAAGGAGGGACGGGTAGGGGTCGAGGTAAGGAGAGTGGAGGTAAGGACGGATGAGTAGGGTTCGAGGGAAGGACGGATGGGTAGGGGTCAAGGCAAGAAGGGACGAGGTAAGGAGGATGGGTAGGGGTCGAGGTAAGGAGGGATGAGGTAAGGAGGATGGGTAGGGGTCGAGGTAAGGAGGGATCAGGAAAGGAGGATGGGTAGGGGTCGAGGTAAGGAGGGATGAGGTAAGGAGGATGGGTAGGGGTCGAGGTAAGGAGGGATGAGGTAAGGAGGATGGGTAGGGGTCGAGGTAAGGAGGGATGAGGTAAGGAGGATGGGTAGGGGTCGAGGTAAGGAGAGCGGAGGTAAGGACGGATGAGTAGGGGTCGAGTAAGGAGGGATGATTAGGGGTCAAGGTAAGGAGGGATGAGGTAAGGAGGATGGGTAGGGGTCGAGGTAAGGAGGGATGATTAGGGGTTGAGGTAAGGAGGATGAGTAGGGGTCGAGATAAGGAGAGTGATGGTAGGGAGGGACGCGTAGGGGGTGAGGTAAGAAGGGAAGAGGTAAGGGGGGTGAGTAGGGGTCAAGGTAAGGAGGGTTGTGTAGGGGATGAGGTGAGAAGGGACGCGTAGGGGTCAAGGTAAGGAGGGACGAGCAGGGATTGAGGTAAGGAGAGAGGAGGTAGGAGGGTTGTGTCTTGTTTTCACTCTAAAAACTAAACACTAAAAACCCTGAACCTGCTCTCTCCCTCTCAGCCCGTGAGGAACCACAACCCCTGGATGCTGCTCTACTTCATCTCCTTCCTGCTCATCGTCAGCTTCTTCGTCCTCAACATGTTCGTCGGCGTCGTGGTGGAGAACTTCCACAAGTGCCGGCAGGACCAGGAAGAGGAGGAGGCCCGCCTACGGGAGGAGAAGAGGCTCAAAATGATAGAAAAAAAGCGCAGGAGTAAGGAGAATGGAGGGGCTGGTCGGTAGTCTATTTTTCTGAGCACTGCCTGCTTTCAGAGCCTGAGAGAGAGAACGAGAATGAAAGAGAGGAGACAGGGAAAGATGATGCGGCTATAAAAAGAGAGAGAGAGGGAGAGTTTAAAAGACTGGCTAGCTCTCGCTGACGGTGATTGAACACTGACTCAAAGCGTCGGCTATGCCAGTCTGTGCATGTGACTGCATGAATGCAACATCCCCCCCAGACCCAACCTTTAACCTGCATGTGGAACTAATGAAACCATTAAAAATCTAAATTTACGCTCACGCTCAGACGAGCTCCAGCACTAAAACATGAACAGTTCTTTGAATCCGGCCCAAAAACCCGTCCTGATGTGAACCCTTCCACTTAGAGAAACCTGGGTATAAACACACGTTATACTTGATTGTTAAAGGGAACCCTTGCAGCCCTACTCTTGCATGTGACGCTGATTCAGGTTGATGCTACCCTTCGAAATTCCGATTGGTGAAATGCCAATGTCCCCTTCCCTTCCTGAGTGCATGTGCAGCCCTGAGCCTGAGGCGTCTCTCGACACGTGGACGGAGGAGGAGGAGGAGGAGGAGGAGGAGGAGGAGGAGGAGGAGGACTTCTCCTGTACGACATGCTTTGACTGGCAGACTCAGAAACATAGCAGACGTTGTTGCTGCTATACCTGTAAACACTTTGAGTGATAGAGCTTAGATAAGATGTTCAGTTAGTGAGCTGCAGCTTAAAGAACACACTGAGTACTGCAAGAACAAGCTCAGATACAAACAAGGCTGTGGTGACTTGTTCTTTATGGTGTGTTCTGTTATGACAGAGATGGGATGTAACGGTACGCTCAGCTCACAAGGAAATACGATGTGATAGGATAAGAAAAGATATGACAATACAATTCGATTCAATACGTTAGATATGATAGGACATGATACAATATGACAGCATCCAATCCGATACTTTAGATATGACACGACACGAAAAGACACATCACAACACTATACGATTCAACGATACAACACGACACGTTACAATTTGATAAGATAAGATCCTCCTTTATTCATCCCACAACGGGGAAATTCATGGAGTCACAGCAGCAAACAAGAAGGTGTGCAGAAGAAGAATTCAACAAGAATATATATAGGAAAGAAATGTTCATCAGAGACGACAGCTTGGCCATAATCCTCCTGTCAGCCACCACCTCCACAGGGTCCAGGACTGAGCTGGCCTTCTTCCCCAGTTAGTCTGGCTCTCCTGTATCCTGTCCGCCCACAGCAGGTGAAATCCTTCCAATGTGGCGTTCGTGTCCGGTGTTAGCTCTGTTAGCATGATGCTACTCTGGTGCTGGGTTAGCTGGTCCACCTCATCGTAGATAGATCTTACATTCCCCATAACGGTGGGTGGAAGGACATGTTGATGTTGTCTTTTTAAGCTTGCACCTCAGTACCAGCACGTCGTCCTTGCCTCCTTCTCCTCAGCTAGCATCGTTTAGCATCAACATGCTACGGGCTGCTAACAGCTGATATCGCATGTAAACAATGTTACCATGTGTCCCTGGCCAACAAATGAGTCATTAAAGTCATGAGA
>NW_023260244.1:15000-24483 GCF_009762535.1 Notolabrus celidotus | reverse complement strand
TCCTGGGGGTCCACTACTGAAGATGTGTCCTGAAATTTGATTAGTCATAAACAATCCAGCGCTGGAAACAAGTAAAGTTAAAACTGCAACTAAATAGAACATTGTTCAACACAACCTCACTTAGACGCTCAACATAACAAACATTAAAACACAACAGAGACAACAATGACAAATTAATACCTTCATGCAATTCTGAAAAAAATGAGAAGATTTCATAAAATTATGGAAATTTCAAAATTATAATATTTGGAAAATTAATAATTTCATAACTTTATGAAACATTAGAAATGCATAAAATATGTAAAACTACAAACTGACAACATTACGAAATATGAAAAATCATAAAATTATAAAATATGAAAAATCATAAAATTATGAAATATGAAAAATCATAAAATTATGAAATATGAAAAACATAAAATTATGAAATATGAAAGTCATAAACTTATAAAGATTCATAAATTTTGAAAAATACATAACATTTTGAAAAGATCATAAATTTTGAAAAATTCATAAATTTTGAAAAATTCATAAGTTTTGAAAAATTCATAGATTCTGAAAAATTCATAAATTTTGAAAAATTCATAATTTTTGAAAACTTCATAATTTTTGAAAAATTCATAATTTTTGAAAAATTCATAATTTTTGAAAAATTCATAAATTTTGAAAAATTCATAAATTTTGAAAATTCATAAAATTTTGAAAAATTCATAAATTTTGAAAAATTCATAAAATTTTAAAAAAAATTTTAAAAAATTTTTTTTTTTAATTCTCTTGGGAATTGTCCCAAAAATCATGGTACTTCACTTTGGATTTCTGAACTGGTCACTGGATCTCAGTACTTGATACTGCTCTCCATATGTTGCACTATGCCTGTGATTGATCAGTGCACCTCAATCATGGTCAGTTTACCTCAATGTTAGTCATTGCACTTACCTCAGTGTTGCTCACTTAACCTCAATCACTAACCCTGACCACTCGGGTTCTTCATCACTTGATCTTAATCACTAACCCTAACCCTTGCTGGTCACTGGACCTGAATCCCTAACCCGAACCAGTTGGGGTTCTTGCTGGTCACTGGACCTGAATCCCTAACCCGAACCAGTTGGGGTTCTTGCTGGTCACTGTTTCCTAAATTCCTAACCCTAACCAGTCGGGTTCTTGCTGGTCACTGGACCTTATGCCTAAACCGAACCAGTCGGGGTTCTTGCTGGTCACTGGACCTTCTGCCTAACCCGAACCAGTTGGGGTTCTTGCTGGTCACTGGACCTTATGCCTAACCCGAACCAGTCGGAGTTCTTGCTGGACACTGGACCTCATGCCTAACCCGAACCAGTTGGGGTTCTTGCTGGTCACTGGACCTTATGCCTAATCCTAACCTGTGGGCTTACTCACATTATATCGCCTCACCCAACCCTTACCCTAACCCTAACCACTCGGGGTTCATGCCTAACCCTAACCCTTGGTATTTGTCACTGGACTTGATCCCTAAACCTAACCCTTGGTATTTGTCACTGGACTTGATCCCTAAACCGAACCCTTGGTATTTGTCACTGGACTTGATCCCTAAACCTAACCCTTGGTATTTGTCACTGGACTTCATCCCTAAACCTAACCCTTGGTATTTGTCACTGGACTTGATCCCTAACCCTAACCTGTGGGCATACTCGCAATATATCGCCTCACCCGACCCTTACCCTAACCCTAACCACTCGGGGTTCATCCCTAACCCTAACCCACAGTACTTGTCACTGAACTTCATCCCTAAACCGAACCTTGGGTATTTGTCACTGGACTTGATCCCTAACCCTAACCCTTGGTATTGTCACTGGACTTGATCCCTAAACCGAACCCTTAGTATTTGTCACTGGACTTGATCCCTAACCCTAACCTGTGGGCATACTTGCAATATATCGCCTCACCCAACCCTTACCCTAACCCTAACCACTCGGGATTCATCGCTAACCCTAACCCACAGTACTTGTCACTGGACTTGAATCCTAAACCTAACCTACAATAATTGTCACTGGACTGGATTCTTACACCCAACCCATGGGACTTTGTCACTGGACTTGATTCCTAAACCTAATCATTATTGGACTGTATTTCTCTACCTACTCTACATCCTTTTCTCAGTAGACTACAAATCTCAACCTGAGCTTTGTCCTTTCTTGGGTTCTGTCACCTCACAGAGACACTTCACCTGACCGAACGGGATCCTTCAAAGACAGTGGACTTCATTCCTAGCCTTCCTTTACTTTGTTCTTAACCGGGACGCTTCATATGGATCAATGTAAAGTCTCTCATCCTAATTACTTGATATTTCTGAATATGTCAACGAATTCATCGTGTCCTCCTCATGACGCTTATGCACAAGTTCATCCCTCTGTGGCGAATTGGTTCGGACTGGAACAGGTGGCTAAATCGACATGCGCCGGCCCGTGCATTCCCTAGACACTCCTACTCCAAACCGCCCAGTCGTCGGACGAAGCGGGGGATGTCTCTGTAAATCTCACGCTCCCCTAACCAGCCAGTGCCTTCGGACTGACTAGCCTCTGATGTATCCTACGTTCGAACCTAGCCAACCTTGTTCACCTTCACGTTACTGTACCTTCCACAACTTCGTTTCTACGCACACTCTCTCTCCTCTCTTCCCTCCTCTAGCAGAGGACGGAGGAGGGGAGAGCAGAGCCCTCAGCCTAGATTGGCAAGGGTGGGATCTTGCCCTAGACCGGGCTTCCCACCTTGGCTCTGCTTCTCTTACTTCTCTTGCCTTCTTGTGGAGTTTTTTTCCCCTCCTATATTTTAATCTCTAACGCACTCTCTTTCCCCTCTTCCCTCCTTTTTTTTGGGGGACGTCGGGAGAGTAGAGAACTTCAGCCTAGTCAGGCGGGGGTGGGCTCCTGTCCTAGTTTGGGCAACCCACTCTTTCTCATTCTCCTTCTCTGCGCACACTCTCTCTCCTCTCTTCCCTCCTCTAGCAGAGGACGGAGGAGGGGAGAGCAGAGCCCTCAGCCTAGATAGGCAAGGGTGGGATCTTGCCCTAGACCGGGCTTCCCACCTTGGCTCTGCTTCTCTTACTTCTCTTGCCTTCTTGTGGAGTTTTTTTTCCCCTCTTATATTTTAATCTCTCGCACACTCTCTTTCCCCTCTTCCCTCCTTTTTTTGGGGGGGAGGTCGGGAGAGTAGAGCCCTTCAGCCTAGTCAGGCGGGAGTGGGCTCCTGTCCTAGTTTGGACGACCCACTCTTACTCTTTCTCTTTCTCATTCTCTGTATTTCCCACTGTTTTCTCGACATACTGAATGGTCATCATGCATCCATAAAAATGGGAACCTACAACTCACTCCACTTCAGTCAACTTTCTGGACACCTCCACCTTTAAGGATGCGGATTTGCATCAGACGGGACAATTAAGCTAACTAAACTAAAGTTTACTTTAAACCAACTAATACACATGCACTGCTCCATCATCAGAGTTTTCAGCCATGACATGTCTTTATGGGAATATTGAAATCACAATTGTTAAAGTTTAAACGCATAAGTACACATGATGTTGACAGAATAGATGCTGAAAAGACACTTTTTCATGCATTTAAACAAAGGAGTACTCTCGGTCCCTCCTAAGACATACAAAAAGATCAGTTAATACACAACCTGAACAGCAGCCTTCAGACAACTGGACGACGATCTTTTTTAACACAACATACTCGAGGCATATTTTACAGACTGCTCGCACCTTGAAAAACAACTTCAACACAACATTTTCAAAATACACAGATTGGTGATTCTTGTAAGTTCATCGCAGCATACAGAAAGAATCAAAACCTGAAAGATTTGTGAGTGAAAACAAGGTTGACAAATCCGATGAAAACTCCAAAAGGTTACAATAACATAAATATTGTCCAAACCCAACAACAGGTGACACATATGCTGTTCCTGCAATGGTCTCCCTCAAATCTAACAACTGGATTTACAACTACCTATTTAATACAACACTTCACCAAGCATGGAATACATGCACTAGCACTCCGGGGGGTTGAATACTACTGGAATACTAATGGATACAAAAGCTCAACTCATGCTTTCCTGTAGGGTTGAACCAAAAAACGGACACTCAGTAATACACAAAAATCACACACGACACCTGTGGTTGTTGTACTTAATTTTAATATTTCGTTCCCTCACCTCTCCACCATTCTCTGCACTTTTGTGTGTGAATGGAGGGGAGTGGAGCCCGTCAGCCTAGTCGGCGGGGGTGAGATATGCCTGAGCTAAGGCTCCTCACCCTGGCTTCACTCCCTTAATTAATTACTTCTACTTATTTTACCTCTTTTACTTATTTCACTTATTTACTTATTTCACCTTTTGCCTGTTTCAATTGCACAAAAAAATTTTTTAATAAATGCTGGATAACTCACACAGGAGAAAATGATGAGTGCATGCTGTAGAATAAGAGGAAACACAATTTCCACTCAGTCACAGAACCAAGCCGTACTCAGATTCTCTTGGCTATCCTTCTTAAAACTACATATTTGTTTGGAAATTCGACTAAATCACCACATTACGTTACTTGATGGGGGAATACGTTTTAACTACATGCGTAGAAATTACTTAAACATCTTTATGCATCTTATAACTTCCTTGTCATTACTTACTACAAATTCCATAATTAACTTTGTTACTTTCCATTTAATTCGGAATATAATAGTAACATTATTCAAAATGGCAGTCTTACTTCTGCAGCTTCTTTAACTTCTTCTTCTTCTTCTTTCATTTCTCTCTCCTCTCTTCCCTCCTCTCGGGGAGGGAGTAGAGGTGAGCAGAGACCACAGCCTAGTCTGGCGGGGGTGGGCTCTCGTCATAGTTGTGACTTCCCACCCTGACTCTGCTCCCCTTGTCCTCTGTACTTTCTCAATTTGCATAATCTTTCACCACACACACACACACTCTCTCCTATCTTCCCTCCTCTCTGAGAGGGAGGGGGGGCGAGCAGACACCGCAGCCTATTAGGTGGGGGTCGGCTCCCATCCAGACTCTGCTTCACTTGTACTTTATCACTACTTATTATTGTATAATTTGGTGGGGAATTCACTACACATGTTATACAAACTGTGTTTCAAGGGTTACCTACTTATTCTTAGCACAAATCACTTGGTTTTAAGCTGACTGAGGCATTGCATATAACTCACTGACCCTGACTTGTCAACAATAATCTTCACATACTTTTAAAATGGTCATGAACACTTTCACAACTTGCCAACATTATATAAGAATACATTTATGTGCACTGGAACTAACACAATGGTACACACATCATGATATATCATACAAATCACAACAATATAGATCGTTTCTCTAAACTAGCATACATGGTAGCTGATGCTAATTCTGGCCTGCTTTGGGCCTACAGGAAGTGATCTTCAGATACTCATAAAACTCTTTCAAAACACTTTTTGTGGGACAAAACTGCATGATTGTTTTGGTTTATAAGTATTACAACTAACAAACATATTACCACCTGGTGACATTGGGTTAATCTTGCTTTATTTAGATCGTTTTAGAACTAATATGAGCTAACTCTGAAAAACAAAATGGAGGCTGATCATAGCAGTTGGCTGATAACAGCTCTTCCAGTAAGATTTCACACACATGTCGATGCTTGTTTTTATACAAACTGTACCTAGTTGCTGAAACAATACTAAAGCTCTCATACTCATGACTCTTTATTAAGTTACACTACTATAATCATTGCTGGTTCTAATCTAAGTTCAAATTTAAGTACTACTGGGGCAAATAAAACCACTTCCTGTGATGTCACTACTAGTGCATGTTGGGTAAAATACTGTGAAAATCTGCACCCTGATACAGGGGACAGGTCCAGAGAGTGAGCTGCCTTCACACAGCTCACCTTAGCCACACCTCCTTGGGCAGGCACACTCCACTGTGAGTCAGAGCCACACCCCTTGTTAAACTTAATCCGGCTCCCTGCTGCTCTCTGCTGCTCCCTGCTGGTCACTGCGGCTCACTGCTGGTCCCTTCTGCTCTCTGCTGCTCCCTGCTGGTCACTGCTGCTCACTGCTGGTCCCTGCTGCTCTCTGCTGCTCCCTGCTGGTCACTGCTGCACACTGCTGGTCCCTGCTGCTCTCTGCTGCTCCCTGCTGGTCACTGCTGCTCACTGCTGGTCCCTGCTGCTGCTTCTGCTGCTTCTGCTGTTTTTACTCCAGACTCTGCACAGCTGCACACTTTTGTGGTGAGTATTAGATATAGATTTTTTTAGAGTACTCTTGAGGGGTGAGCGGTGTACGGACCATCAAGAGTACGGGACATTAATGGGCATAGACTTTAATTAGTGTAGCATGGGGAGTTGGGGATACTGGGGGGGCAGCGCAGGCTGCCCAGGCCATTGGTCTGGGTAGTCTAGTGGCTGTTATCCCTGGTTCCTCTGCCCTGGGGTTGACTAGGAACGCCCCGATCAGTCGGGGATAGTACTAGTTGGCCCTGGGGACTCCTTATTAGCTTCCCTGGGGGTCCTGGAGTCCAAGGAGGCAGCCCTCTGTGGCGGCTGGCCTTGGTTCTCCTTCCTAGTGCGGCTTGGAAGGCACCGCTCTGACGTGGCTGGTCCTTGCTGTTTCTGGGGGGACTCTTGGGGTGTTATGGTTTACTTAGCTTAGCTTAGTCCAGCTTCACTTACCAGGCCTTCCAGCAAATTCCTGTGGAGCATTACATAGTCTTCAGCCCTGATCGACCTGACCATGGATACCTTGCGGTGTTAACGATTGGTTTGTGTGGGTCAGGGGGTAAGTATGCAGCCCCCCGTGGTCCGACTCTAGGACAGCACGACGGGTGTGGTGGTCCAGGGCGTCAGGACCTTAAATGTGGTCCAGTCTTCTATGAGGTTTAGCCTCGCTCACGCTACAGCACATCTTGCACCACACACGCTCAATCTGAATTCCCAACTGAACAATTGGACTTCTTCAAATTTGCTCAAACTCTCCAAATTTCTCATCCTCTAGTCCATCATAGGTGACTAGACCGTGGATGCAGCTGGACCTTAGAAGCATACCTTAATAATCTTTGTAGTACTCCTTCCTTGATTCCTCTTTTGGCTCATTCATCATTCGCACAGTTTTTTATGATATAGGTTTTATCATCACTTTTGGTTTTAAACAGAATTTCTCTTCTACTCAAATCATCAGAAACTGTCATAAATGACTTAACACAAAGCAGAGAAGTGTCAATAACTCAATATTGGTTATTCTTATTAACTTTCTTTGAAAAGTATGGTTAAATCAAATCACTCAAACCAACAACAATTCTCAATATGTGGTAACTCAATTTCAAATGAAAAACTCAAAACCTTCAAAATCACTTCACAAAAAACCTTCCAATTGGCTACAGGACACACGCGGGGAAATGATCAGTCTCCGTGGGGCCTCCCTCGGGTGAGGGTGTCTAGTGAGAAATGGCCGAAACATCCGATGATCCTGGGGTCCACTACTGAAGATGTGTCCTGAAATTTTGATTAGTCATAAAACAATCCAGCGCTGGAAACAAAGTAAAGTTAAACTGCAACTAAATAGAACATTGTTCAACAACAACCTCAACTTAGACGCTCAACATAACAAACATTAAAACACAACAGAGACAACAATGACAAATTAATACCTTCATGCAATTCTGAAAAAAATGAGAAGATTTCATAAAATTATGGAAATTTCAAAATTAATAATATTTGGAAAATTAATAATTTCATAACTTTATGAAACATTAGAAATGCATAAAATATGTAAAACTACAAACTGACAACATTACGAAATATGAAAAATCATAAAATTATAAAATATGAAAAATCATAAAATTATGAAATATGAAAAATCATAAAATTATGAAATATGAAAAACATAAAATTATGAAATATGAAAGTCATAAACTTATAAAGATTCATAAATTTTGAAAAATACATAACATTTTGAAAAGATCATAAATTTTGAAAAATTCATAAATTTTGAAAAATTCATAGGTTTTGGAAAATTCATAAATTCTGAAAAATTCATAAATTTTTAAAAATTCATAATTTTTGAAAAATTCATAATTTTTGAAAAATTCATAATTTTTGAAAAATTCATAATTTTTGAAAAATTCATAATTTTTGAAAAATTCATAAATTTTGAAAAATTCATAAAATTTTGAAAAATTCATAAATTTTGAAAAATTCATAAAATTTTAAAAAAAATTTTATAATTTTTTTTTTTAATTCTCTTGGGAATTGTCCCAAAAATCATGGTACTTCACTTTGGATTTCTGAACTGGTCACTGGATCTCAGTACTTGATACTGCTCTCCATATGTTGCACTATGCCTGTGATTGATCAGTGCACCTCAATCATGGTCAGTTTACCTCAATGTTAGTCATTGCACTTACCTCAGTGTTGCTCACTTAACCTCAATCACTAACCCTGAACACTCGGGGTTCTTCATCACTTGATCTTAATCACTAACCCTAACCCTTGCTGGTCACTGGACCTGAATCCCTAACCCGAACCAGTTGGGGTTCTTGCTGGTCACTGGACCTGAATCCCTAACCCGAACCAGTTGGGGTTCTTGCTGGTCACTGTTCCTAAATTCCTAACCCTAACCAGTCGGGGTTCTTGCTGGTCACTGGACCTTATGCCTAAACCGAACCAGTCGGGGTTCTTGCTGGTCACTGGACCTTCTGCCTAACCCGAACCAGTTGGGGTTCTTGCTGGTCACTGGACCTTATGCCTAACCCGAACCAGTCGGAGTTCTTGCTGGACACTGGACCTCATGCCTAACCCGAACCAGTTGGGGTTCTTGCTGGTCACTGGACCTTATGCCTAATCCTAACCTGTGGGCTTACTCACATTATATCGCCTCACCCAACCCTTACCCTAACCCTAACCACTCGGGGTTCATGCCTAACCCTAACCCTTGGTATTTGTCACTGGACTTGATCCCTAAACCTAACCCTTGGTATTTGTCACTGGACTTGATCCCTAAACCGAACCCTTGGTATTTGTCACTGGACTTGATCCCTAAACCTAACCCTTGGTATTTGTCACTGGACTTCATCCCTAAACCTAACCCTTGGTATTTGTCACTGGACTTGATCCCTAACCCTAACCTGTGGGCATACTCGCAATATATCGCCTCACCCGACCCTTACCCTAACCCTAACCACTCGGGGTTCATCCCTAACCCTAACCCACAGTACTTGTCACTGAACTTCATCCCTAAACCGAACCTTGGGTATTTGTCACTGGACTTGATCCCTAACCCTAACCCTTGGTATTTGTCACTGGACTTGATCCCTAAACCGAACCCTTAGTATTTGTCACTGGACTTGATCCCTAACCCTAACCTGTGGGCATACTTGCAATATATCGCCTCACCCAACCCTTACCCTAACCCTAACCACTCGGGATTCATCGCTAACCCTAACCCACAGTACTTGTCACTGGACTTG
>NW_023260244.1:0-10000 GCF_009762535.1 Notolabrus celidotus | reverse complement strand
GGTTCTGTTAGGGTTAGGGTAAGTCTGCTGCTGTACTCTGGGACATCATTTTGACAGTAAGAAAGTACAGAGAGACATGAAATTATTATATTATGAAACTAAGAAATAAACACATTAAAAATGTCCACCAAGATCTATTGTTTCTGTCGGCTTCACATCTGTACTCTGATAATGTTTTATGTTATCAATAAATGCAACCCATTTCTGCAACACAGAAAAGAAAAACATGATGAAAAATTTGTGGAGTTTTAATTGTAACAACAAAAGACTGTTCCCAATAAGGGGGCTTTAGATACAGACACAATAAAACAGTGACTGTATGTGTGTACAAAATTACTCTGGCCTCATTTTCTCAAAAAGGCTTTGACGTATAACATGAACATTTTGTAATCAATACTCATGTAAAAATATTGACTTATCTTCTTTGTGAGAACAGCAGCTGACTGTCAGTCAACACCCGTCTCAAAGTTTCATCACCTGAGCAGAACTGTAACACACTCTATCAGTTCATCTACAGGTGATCACACCAGGCAACCTGAAGTGATTCCAATTAAAAAAACACTTTGGATCAACACACTTACTCTTCAGACAACACATGAGGTTTATACCATGACCTGAAAATATTGTGATGATTTCTGAATGTAATCTTTATTAGACTTTGCAGATAAATAAGTAATAGACATGGTTAGACACCCTCTTAACTATGTTGATTTCAATGCACATACACACAACCTGTGGAAAGCCCCAGTATTTAGCAACAGGTGTAGGAGAGTAATGAAGGGTGGAGAAAGAGACAGCATGAATTGCAGGTGATGAAATGCTTTGCCTGTTAGTCTTCAGGCCATGAAAACTGGATCCAGTCACAGAGCAGAAACCTGCAGAGCTGCATTCCTCGCTGACATTTCCCCGACGTTCTGTGGAAACTGGGCGTGACAGATATTGTGAAATTTGGGAGAAAACATACGGGGGATCATTATCAGCTCAAACACATTCCAAAGGCCAACTCTGAAAAGAGTTATAGGAAAAATGTTTACCGACATCACCATCTGGCCACGCCCACTTCTTCACTGTTGTATGACATCAGCAGGGGAGGAGCTACACACACTGCTGTTATTCATCGCCTCTGGACCAATTCACTTTACAGAGGACACACTGTGAACAATGTGTCCAACATAAAACAAAGACAATTCAAATTATTAAATAAGAAAATAAGCTTCAGCAAGGTCCATTTATACATATATATATATACACACACATATACATATATATGTATGTATATATGTATATGTACATACATCTATACATATATATACACGCACATATATATTTATACGTTTTAATTCATTATGAGGTTTCTTCAGATCTGTTTGGACTTCTGTGAAAAGGGTTGAAGTGGTTCATCATAATTAATCAGTGTTGAGTTTTAGTCGATGTGATTTTAGTCTGTCAGCTTACTTTGTGTTGATCACAACTTTATTTCTGCAGCATAACATGGTTTGTATTTGGGCAGCAATGGTGCAGGGCAGCAGTAGTGCAGGGCAGCAATGGTGCAGGGCAGCAGTGGGGCAGGGCAGCAGTAGTGCAGGGCAGCAGTAGTGCAGGGCAGCAATGGTGCAGGGCAGCAGTAGTGCAGGGCAGCAGTGGTGCAGGGCAGCAGTGGTGCAGGTGTGTAAAGGGTTAAAGTTGTGTAGTGTTCTAACAGAAACAGGAAGTTCAGAGAATTTATCCTTTAACTGCCAGGTGGCAGCAGTGAGTTCGTGAGGTTTCCTGCATCTCTGTGTGAACATGACACCGAAACACACCTCTACCACCCTTTGTGTGCGTTTGTGTGTATGCGTGTGTGTGTGTGTGTGTGTGTGTGTGTCTGTGTGTGTGTGTGTGCGTGTGTGTGTGTGTGTGTGTGTTTGCCCTGCACACACTGTGAGCATTCAGTCAACAACAGTCTCACAATCTTTTCTTCCTCAGGTGTGTGTTTCTTTGCAGGACACCTGCATATTTCTGTTCACTTGTAAATAAAATATAAACACAAACAATAATATCATCGAGTCACAGCGCTGACTTTACCTCTAACAACAAATCAAATATAGATATAAAACATGACACCAGGTGTAAGGTGTGAGACTGAAATATGATTGAACTTGTTTTTTATATCATGTTTGGCCAACATACATAAACTCACTCACACACACACACATACACACACACACACACACACACACACACAAACACACAAATATGTAGGGTTAATTGCTACAGAGACATGTTTCCTGTTCATCAGCTCTTCTTCAACAACACTTTGTAAACGTTGGTGAACCCAGGAGACCAGGTTCTGGACTTTAAAGAGACTCGTGTCCCGTTCTTGTCTGATAGAGGATTTTAGCTGCTCAACACTTCGGGGTCTTTAGTTTCATGATACTCCAAATGTTTTCAATGGGGTACGAGTCAGGACTGCAGGCAGGCCAGTTCAGCACCTGGACTCTTCCACTACAGAGTCATGTCTGTTTTTAATGCAGTGACTTCCACTACAGAGTCACATCTGTGTTTAATGCAGTGACTTCCACTACAGAGTCATGTATGTGTTTAATGCAGTGACTTCCACTACAGAGTCATGTATGTGTTTAATGCAGTGACTTCCACTACAGAGTCATGTCTGTGTTTAATGCGGTGACTTCCACTACAGAGTCATGTCTGTGTTTAATGCAGTGACTTCCACTACAGAGTCATGTCTGTGTTTAATGCAGTGACTTCCACTACAGAGTCATGTCTGTGTTTAATGCAGTGACTTCCACTACAGAGTCATGTCTGTGTTTAATGCAGTGACTTCCACTACAGAGTCATGTCTGTGTTTAATGCAGTGACTTCCACTACAGTCATGTCTGTGTTTAATGCAGTGACTTCCACTACAGAGTCATGTCTGTGTTTAATGCAGTGACTTCCACTACAGAGTCATGTCTGTGTTTAATGCAGTGACTTCCACTACAGAGTCACGTCTGTGTTTAATGCAGTGACTGCCACTACAGAGTCACGTCTGTGTTTAATGCAGTGACTTCCACTACAGAGTCATGTCTGTGTTTAATGCAGTGACTTCCACTACAGTCACGTCTGTGTTTAATGCAGTGACTTCCACTACAGAGTCACGTCTGTGTTTAATGCAGTGACTTCCACTACAGTCACGTCTGTGTTTAATGCAGTGACTTCCACTACAGAGTCATGTCTGTGTTTAATGCAGTGACTTCCACTACAGAGTCATGTCTGTGTTTAATGCAGTGACTTCCACTACAGAGTCATGTCTGTGTTTAATGCAGTGACTTCCACTACAGAGTCATGTCTGTGTTTAATGCAGTGACTTCCACTACAGAGTCATGTATGTGTTTAATGCAGTGACTTCCACTACAGAGTCATGTCTGTGTTTAATGCAGTGACTTCCACTACAGAGTCATGTCTGTGTTTAATGCAGTGCTGCCTGAGGGTCTGTAGATCAGGTCCATCCAGTCTTGGTCCTGGTCCCTCTTGTCCAGAGGTGTCTCCTCTGAGTCTTTAAGGACGCTCTGTAGATGATGAATCCTCTGACTCGTGGTTACTCTGAGGAACATTATTGTGAAACTGTTGAACTGTTTGCTCACGCAGTCTCTCACAGAGTGAACCTTCCCCTCTTTCCTTCTGAGAGACTCAGCCAAACAAAATATATTCAGACAAACTATTCATATTCCAGGGTTCTCTATAAGAATGACACAAGGTGTCAACAAGGTTACCTTTAGATATAAAGAATCACTCTAACTCAGTCCGACAGTGATTCCTGAAACAAAGAGGGGAGGAGGGGAGGAGGGGAGGAGGCAGGTTTGTTTTGTTAATCCAGTTCTCGGGAAAGTGGAGGAGCATTGGAGGTGTGGCTCCTCATGTGGAATTCCCCTGAACTCACCTGAGTCCACCCCCCCAACACACACACACACACACAGGAGTATAAAGCTGTTCAGGTGTTAAAAGCAGCAGGTGCATCTATCGCTCAGAGGGACACACTTAAGGAGAGCAAACCGTACATACGCAACCTGAGGATTCACTCAGATCTCTCTGCATCAAACTGAAGCTAACGCTGTTAACAGGTAACTGAAGTTAGATTCATATTAATAACTGTGTTAGACTGAAGCTAACTGTTAACAGGTAACTGAAGTTAGATTCATATTAATAACTGTGTTAGACTGAAGCTAACTGTTAACAGGTAACTGAAGTTAGATTCATATTAATAACTGATAGATTGAAGCTAACGCTGTTAACAGGTAACTGAAGTTAGATTCATATTAATAACTGTGTTAGACTGAAGCTAACTGTAAACAGGTAACTGAAGTTAGATTCATATTAATAACTGATAGATTGAAGCTAACTGTAAACAGGTAACTGAAGTTAGATTCATATTAATAACTGTGTTAGACTGAAGCTAACTGTAAACAGGTAACTGAAGTTAGATTCATATTAATAACTGATAGATTGAAGCTAACGCTGTAAACAGGTAACTGAAGTTAGATTCATATTAATAACTGATAGACTGAAGCTAACGCTGTAAACAGGTAACTGAAGTTAGATTCATATTAATAACTGTGTTAGACTGAAGCTAACTGTAAACAGGTAACTGAAGTTAGATTCATATTAATAACTGTTAGACTGAAGCTAACTGTAAACAGGTAACTGAAGTTAGATTCATATTAATAACTGATAGACTGAAGCTAACGCTGTAAACAGGTAACTGAAGTTCGATTCATATTAATAACTGATAGACTGAAGCTAACTGTTAACAGGTAACTGAAGTTCGATTCATATTAATAACTGATAGATTGAAGCTAACGCTGTAAACAGGTAACTGAAGTTAGATTCATATTAATAACTGTGTTAGACTGAAGCTAACGCTGTAAACAGGTAACTGAAGTTAGATTCATATTAATAACTGTGTTAGACTGAAGCTAACTGTAAACAGGTAACTGAAGTTAGATTCATATTAATAACTGATAGATTGAAGCTAACGCTGTTGACAGGTAACTGAAGTTAGATTCATATTAATAACTGATAGATTGAAGCTAACGCTGTTAACAGGTAACTGAAGTTAGATTCATATTAATAACTGTGTTAGACTGAAGCTAACTGTAAACAGGTAACTGAAGTTAGATTCATATTAATAACTGTGTTAGACTGAAGCTAACGCTGTAAACAGGTAACTGAAGTTAGATTCATATTAATAACTGATAGACTGAAGCTAACGCTGTAAACAGGTAACTGAAGTTAGATTCATATTAATAACTGTGTTAGACTGAAGCTAACTGTAAACAGGTAACTGAAGTTAGATTCATATTAATAACTGTGTTAGACTGAAGCTAACGCTGTAAACAGGTAACTGAAGTTAGATTCATATTAATAACTGATAGACTGAAGCTAACGCTGTAAACAGGTAACTGAAGTTAGATTCATATTAATAACTGTGTTAGACTGAAGCTAACGCTGTTAACAGGTAACTGAAGTTAGATTCATATTAATAACTGATAGACTGAAGCTAACGCTGTAAACAGGTAACTGAAGTTAGATTCATATCAATAACTGTGTTAGACTGAAGCTAACTGTAAACAGGTAACTGAAGTTAGATTCATATTAATAACTGTGTTAGACTGAAGCTAACTGTTAACAGGTAACTGAAGTTAGATTCATATTAATAACTGATAGACTGAAGCTAACTGTTAACAGGTAACTGAAGTTAGATTCATATTAATAACTGATAGACTGAAGCTAACTGTTAACAGGTAACTGAAGTTAGATTCATATTAATAACTGTGTTAGACTGAAGCTAACGCTGTAAACAGGTAACTGAAGTTAGATTCATATTAATAACTGATAGACTGAAGCTAACTGTAAACAGGTAACTGAAGTTAGATTCATATTAATAACTGTGTTAGACTGAAGCTAACGCTGTAAACAGGTAACTGAAGTTAGATTCATATTAATAACTGATAGACTGAAGCTAAATGTTAACAGGTAACTGAAGTTAGATTCATTTTAATAACTGTGTTAGACTGAAGCTAACTGTTAACAGGTAACTGAAGTTAGATTCATATTAATAACTGTGTTAGACTGAAGCTAAATGTTAACAGGTAACTGAAGTTAGATTCATTTTAATAACTGTGTTAGACTGAAGCTAACTGTTAACAGGTAACTGAAGTTAGATTCATATTAATAACTGTGTTAGACTGAAGCTAACTGTTAACAGGTAACTGAAGTTAGATTCATATTAATAACTGTGTTAGACTGAAGCTAACTGTTAACAGGTAACTGAAGTTAGATTCATTTTAATAACTGATAGACTGAAGCTAACTGTAAACAGGTAACTGAAGTTAGATTCATATTAATAACTGTGTTAGACTGAAGCTAACTGTTAACAGGTAACTGAAGTTAGATTCATTTTAATAACTGATAGACTGAAGCTAACTGTTAACAGGTAACTGAAGTTAGATTCATATTAATAACTGATAGACTGAAGCTAACTGTTAACAGGTAACTGAAGTTAGATTCATATTAATAACTGTGTTAGACTGAAGCTAAATGTTAACAGGTAACTGAAGTTAGATTCATATTAATAACTGTGTTAGACTGAAGCTAAATGTTAACAGGTAACTGAAGTTAGATTCATATTAATAACTGTGTTAGACTGAAGCTAACTGTTAACAGGTAACTGAAGTTAGATTCATATTAATAACTGTGTTAGACTGAAGCTAAATGTTAACAGGTAACTGAAGTTAGATTCATTTTAATAACTGATAACTTCATCCCAACAAATGTTTTTCAGAGTTTGTCTCTAAAATGATTCTTCTGGATTTCTTAGAGTCTCCATGTCATCACCGTGCCTCAGCAGCGTTCTGACCTGTGCCAACCTCACCATGTACCAGACAGGGGAAGTCCTGCTGCAGCAGACCAGTGTGCTGCCCAGTATCAACACCCTGCAGACCAACAACACCACCCTGCAGACCAACAACACAGCACACAACTCCAGCATGGGGGGTAAGACTCTCTGAAATCTAACACACACATCTCCTACATGTGGTCACACCTGTAACATGTGTCAGTGTAATATCTGGTTGTAGCTGTTGGATTCAGAGTAGTGTGTAATCTGCATGACTCAAACCAAACACAAACAATCCCGCCTGTTTTTAATCCAGTCTGAGTTTCGTCTTTGGTTTCAGCTGAAGTCTAATCTCACAGTAAACACCGTTCTTTATTGTCAAACGTCATCGACACCATTAGCGTGCTGAACTTTGCTTTGACCTCATTCAGTCTCTGTGGGTTCAATCATTGACCAGCCAGCTAAAGTTTAACTTGCTTTAACGGTCAGACTGAAGAATGCAGCCACCTCAGAGATCTAACAGCTCCAGCTTTGTACTCAGTTTGCAAAGCGAGCATGTTATTCTGTTGGTAGACGTTAGAGCTGCCTGCAGCTGCATCACAGGGATCCTGTATGAGCAGACCGTCTAATATAATCTCACCTGTGGTCTGTGTGCAGGTGACTGGTACGGACACAGCAGCCCTCAATGCTGGTCCACAGAAAATGTTCTGGAGTGGATCAGTGACCACGTGGAGAGCTCAAAGTTTGATGCCAGGACCCTGAGTCTGGCCCGTTGCACCATGGATGGCCCCACCCTCTGCGTGATGACCCAGGACCAGATGTTTGCGGTCTTTGGCCCACAGCTTGGACTACAGCTGCACCAGAGCCTACAGGAGCACAAGACTAAATATGGTAAAAAAGGGCTCCATGGGAAAACTAAATCTTCAAGATGACATCATCATAGATCATGCCATGTGACCAGCACTCACATGACATCATCATAGATCATGTCATGTTTGCGCTGGTCTCCTGGAGATGTGGGACGGACGAATGTAGAACAGACTGAGCATCAAACTAAATCTGCGTCTCCTCCCTTTAGGTGAAAATAAATAATGATTAGTTATTTGAATGAAAACTTTAAATCGTGCTTTCCACAGTTCAGGAATAACATCGTATTATTTGTACTCATTTCAAACACTAACGTGTCATCGTTCTCTCTTGGCGTGTCATTTCTCTCAGAGCTCCAGAGCTTTTCAGCACCAGAACTAAACGAGACCTGCCAGCTGCTAGACCACTTCTTGGACAACCTGAACAACCTGAACTTCCCTTTGCTCAGCACCATCAGGATTGGTCAAAGTTAGTATTCTACAAACTCTCACTTCAACATGATTCTGTGTATAAACTCGAGGCTGACCCTAACCCTGCAAACTGCCAACAGCTGAAGGAGTCGACAGCAGGAGAGAGTTTGACTGCAGGGAGGATTACGATCTGAGCAGTGTGTCTCTGGAGCCCATGACACCTTGGGGAGACTCTGGGTACCTGTCTGATAATCAGTCTGACAGCGAGTTCAGCTCCTCCTCTAACAGTCAGTATTCATATTTCAGTATATCATTTTTAATGCTCTTCATGGAGCTGTTTTTAAGTGTTATGTAGTTTAAATCTTGTCTTTTGTGTCCAGGCGGCATGTTTGGCTTCTCAAACCTCAGCTCACCAGAGTCCGGCAGCTGTGAGTCAGACCCAGAGTTCTCCTACCCTGCTATTTCTAGTGAGTAAACAGGAAGAGTCTTAGTTTATGAGGTGCTTTAGGTTGATGTGGTTGTTAATGATCTATGTTTTCATTTGAATTAACCTCCTACAAATTCCTGTTGTGTTGACAGAGGTTCACATTAAAACAGAGAAAGGAGAGTCTCGTCTGAAGCGGCCGCGGGGCCGACCTCCCAAAGCCAGCAGAGAGAACAGCAGCAGCTTCTACGAGAATCCAAAGAAGAACAAACACGGTGAGGCGCTGTTTGATTCTGCATCATTCTTCATGCAAAGCAGATTTTGAAAAGCCTCTGTACCTGAACACCACTCAGTCATATGATGCTTTGCATCTTTATCACCTTACAGATTAACCTCTCAGACATGCTTATACAAACACACTTTAACTCGCCAAGTCCTCTGTTGCAGCTCCTCGAGGCACTCACCTTTGGGAGTTCATCAGAGACATCCTCATTCACCCTGAGAGGAACCAGGGCCTGATGAAGTGGGAGGACCGCCGCGAAGGCGTCTTTAAGTTCCTAAAGTCTGAGGCGGTTGCTCAGATGTGGGGCCAGAAGAAGAAAAACAGCAGCATGACCTACGAGAAGCTCAGCCGGGCCATGAGGTGAGTTCATAGGGCAGCTGAAGAAGACCATATGCATGTTCCTCATCCACTCAGACCTTTGTTCAGACACACACTGAACATACTTAAACTTAATGTGACGAGACTTTGGCTCTAAGGTCAGAGATGATTCGCTGTAGCTTTGACTTCAACATGAAACAGCTCTGATCTCTGATTGAATGCTCCAAGACATGAAATCATCACAGATTTAACACACACACACACACATATATATATATATATGTATGAAGGTATACAGAGAGGTACAGTCTTAAACCAGGACTAACTGATCCCCCCTGCACACACAGATATTACTATAAGAGGGACATCCTGGAGCGGGTCGACGGTCGGAGGCTCGTCTATAAATTTGGGAAGAACTCGAGCGGCTGGAAGATGGAGGAGATCGGCATGTGAGACACAGAGAGAAAGAAGAAGAACTCGTGTGATCTGTGTAAAAAACTTTGAATGTTTAAGACACAAACTTCCTCTCAGAGGGAAGGTGTTGCAGAAAACGTAAGCCAGTGTTTTTGGCTCTTGTAGGTTTTATGAACCGATATTAATGTGATGTTTTGTGTTTCTGATTATTACTGCAGAAACGTTCATGGACATCAGTTTTTCATGCTTTGTGAGTTTCTGTCCAACAGGCAGGAACAAAATGTATTTGAGCTCACTCTAATGTTTGTGCTCCTTTTTGTACTAACGCTGTACGTGCCTTTCTTTATGCGGTCTGGTTCTCAGGCCGGGTTGTGGTCCTGAGATCGAATGTTTTTGGTACTTTTATTTAA
>NW_023260243.1:10000-24417 GCF_009762535.1 Notolabrus celidotus | reverse complement strand
CAGCTGATGAAGCTCGTGTTTGTAATCCTCCCGTCTCCACGCTGAGATCAGGGATGATAAACGCTCTGTAACGAGCTGATGGATTCAAGACTAACAAACAAACATGATTATGAGGTTTACACAAACATCATCTTAGAGTGTGTTATTGATGTACCACACTCTTCATCGATTACCAGTCATTTAAAATACAGGAGACATTTTATCACGCTGGATCAGGCTCGGACCAGGTCTTAGTTATGCTGCTATAGGCTTAGACTGACACACTGGGATCCTGTCTTTCCCTCTCTCCTCCTCTCTGCCTGTCTCTCACTTAACTCTTCCTGTCCCATTAAAGTTACTAACCATAGACCGACCTGGAGTCCCTGAGCTCCCTTGTCTCGTAGGTTCCTCTGGATCTCTGCTGTAGATTCCTTTTTTGGGGTCTGTTATTCATCCTTTCTTTCTTTACTTCTTTCTTTCTTTCTTTCTTTCTTTTCTTCTTTCTTTCTTTCTTTTCTTCTCTTCTTATTCCTTTCTTTCTTTCTTTTCTTCTTTCTTTCTTTCTTTCTTTTCTTCTTTCTTTCTTTCTTTTCTTCTTTTCTTTTCTTCTTTCTTTCTTTCTTTTCTTCTTTCTTTCTTTCTTTGTTTTCTTCTTTCTTTCCTATCTTCTTTTCTTCTTCCTTTCTTTCTTTTCTTCTTTATTTCTTTTCTTCTTCCTTGCTTTCTTTTCTTCTTTCTTTCTTTCTTTCTTTCTTTATTTTTTTCGTTCTTTCTTTCTTTCTTTTCTTATTTCTTTCCTTTCTTCTTTTCTTCTTCCTTTCTTTCTTTTCTTCTTTCTTTCTTTCTTTTCTTCTTTCTTTCTTTCTTTTCTTCTTCCTTTCTTTCTGTCTTTTCTTCTTTCTTTCTTTCTTTCTTTCTTTCTTTCTTTTCTTCTTTCTTTCCTTCTTTCTTTCTTTCTTTCTTTTTATTCTTCTTTCTTTCTTTTCTTCTTCCTTTCTCCTTTCTTTCTTTCTTTCTCCTTTCTTTCTTTCTTTTCCCTTTAATTTCTTTCTTTCTGTCATTCCTCCATTCTTTCTTTCTTTGTTCTTTCCATGTTTTTTCATCCTTTATGTCTCCTTTCCTTCTATCCATCCCTTCCCCATTTCTTCTCCTCTTTTTCTTTCTTCTGGTCTCCCTCTCTTCTCTCTTTTCTTAGACCTTTCTGGAGTCCCTGAGCTCCCTTGTCTCGTAGGTTCCTCTGGATCTCTGCTGCTGTGGACGTGGTCCAGACTCCAGCTGCTACAACTACTACTATCCGTCTCCCCACTATCATCTCTCTCTCTCTCTTCATCTCCCTCTATCCCTCTCTCCAACACGGTCTCAGCAGATGTGTGTCTAACATGAGTCTGGTCCTGCTGGAGGTTTCTGCCTGTTAAAGGAAGTTTGTCCTTGCCACTGTAACTTGCTAAATGCTGCAAAGTGCTCTGTATCTGCTGTGGAGGGCTCAGATTGTTGGAGCTGAGAAGGAGCCCCCAGTGGAAGTTAACACATGATTAAAGTGAAACCAATCTGAGCTAAAACGGACAAATGTGGATCCTGTGGAAATTTAAAGTCACACAGGAACATCTGAGATACCGGTGTGACCTATATTCTGGACTTCACAGTAAACGGGTTGCATTCATGTACTTATAAATAAACGTTGTGTTATGTCGGCGTGTGTTCCAGTTTCTGGAGGATGGGCGACTCATTAACGCATCAGTTATTCTGTGTTTTACACGCCGGCTGAGATTCGGACACTTTGACCGTTAAGAGTCTTTTGTCCTTCACGCTGCGCCTCGGCGTTCCCAGACCGCAACAACAACAACGACGAGCGGCGGTTTCATCCCTCGAATAATCGTTTCATCAGGAGGAGAAATTGGGGGTTAGCTTACCGTGCAATTTAAATTCTTGCGCTCACTGATGGACAGGCCTGTAAAGAAAAGTCACACCCTGGTTCATTGTAATCCAGTTTCACACACTGACTGCTGGGACGAGGCCAGAACAAACGAGGTGTGTGCTGTCAGTGTTTACATACCACACAGATACATGATTGGCATTTGGCATGTAGCTTCCTCTGCTAAAGGCATTACACACACACACACACACACACACACACACACACACAGTTGTAACATTAAATGACAGGTAGAAAGTATTTCTCTAACAAAGAGGAAACTTGCTCCCTCATGCACGTCGTGTTTCTTTTTTTAAACGCACGCTGTGTTTGAGACCGACGGCAAATCAGGTCATTCAGAACTCTGAGTCATATTTCTTTATTCAGATTGAAGGAATCTGTTCCAGTGTTTACACGCACAAGAGACCTCGCTCCCGTCTCCTCTTGACTTCTTCGTGTGACCCCCCTCGATGCCTCCCCATAAAATCCTTCTTCTGACCTCCAAAGCTCTGAATGATCAGACACCTTCGTATCTTAAAGAGCTCATAGCGCCCTATTACCCCTCTAGACCACTACGCTCCCAACATGCAGGCCTGCTCATCAGACCTAAAGTCTCTAAAAGTAGTATGGGAGGTAGAGCCTTCAGTTATCAGGCCCATCTCCTTTGGAATCATCTACCAGTCAGGGTCCGGGAGGCAGACACCCTCTCTACTTTTAAAGTAGGCTTCAAACTTTCCTTTTTGATAAAGCTTATAGTTAGAGCTGGATCAGGCTTGGACCAGGTCTTAGTTATGCTGCTATAGGCTTAGACTGACACACTGGGATCCTGTCTTTCCCTCTCTCTCCTCTCTCTGCCTGTCTCTCACTTTAACTCTTCCTGTCCCATTAAAGTTACTAACCATAGACCTTTCTGGAGTCCCTGAGCTCCCTTGTCTCGTAGGTTCCTCTGGATCTCTGCTGTAGATTCCTTTATTGGGGTCTGTTATTCATCCTTTCTTTCTTTCTTTCTTTCTTCTTTCTTTCTTCTTTCTTTCTTTCTTTCTTTCTTTCTTTCTTTCTTTCTTTCTTTCTTTCTTTCTTCATCCTTTATGTCTCCTTTTCTCATCCCGTCCTTTCCTTCACCATTTCTTCTCCTCTTTTTCTTTCTTCTGGTCTCCCTCTCTTCTCTCTGTTCTTAGACTTTTCTGGAGTCCCTGAGCTCCCTTGTCTCGTAGGTTCCTCTTGATCTCTGCTGTAGATTCCTTTTTTGGGTCTGTCATTCATCCTTTCTTTCTTTCTTTCTTTCTTTCTTTCTTTCTTTCTTTCTTTCTTTCTTTCTTTCTTTCTTTCTTTCAACCCTTTTTCTCTTTCATCCTTTTTTTGTTTCTTTCCTTCCTTCCCGCTGTCCCTTTCTTTTTCTTCTTTCCATCTTTCTTTGTCTTTCATTCCTTCCTTCTTTCTTTCTTCTATTCCTTTCTTTCTTCCCTTTTACCTTTCTTTCTTTCAGACTCCAGCTGCTACAACTACTACTATCCGTCTCCCCACTATCATCTCTCTCTCTCTTCATCTCCCTCTATCCCTCTCTCCAACACGGTCTCAGCAGATGTGTGTCTAACATGAGTCTGGTCCTGCTGGAGGTTTCTGCCTGTTAAAGGAAGTTTGTCCTTGCCACTGTAACTTGCTAAATGCTGCAAAGGTCTCTGCTCATGGTGGATTAAGATGATCTATCTATCTGAGTCATTTAGAGATGTCTTCATGGTTTACATGGTTATCTGTCTGATAGTACCTGACTCACATGTTCCTGCGGCTCCTTCACGTTGTGTCTGATCCAAGAAGCTGCACATTCATCACCCCTCAGTCACTCAGGTATGTTGATAGATGGCATCAGTGACTATTTGTGTCAGATGAGTTTTAATAGGTGTTTTAAAGGCTAATTTATGGCCACTTGTCACGACGAGTTTACACGTCCAAATGCCAAAGTTTCCCTCCCTCCCCCCCGTAAAAAGAAAATGCCTTCTGCTCCAATCATCGACTCATCTTGTTGCTAAAATACCTGTTATTATCCCCGACAGGTATGAAGACCTACAACCTAGTTCCTCTCTGCTCACGTTAGGTAACATACCACCGTGCAGCACTCGCTCGAGGTGTCCCGTCTGTCTCTCTTTCCGTCTGTGTGTCTGTGAATTTACAACCCAGTCTGCTTAAAGATATCATTATTCTACATTTCCTGAAGTGGTCTGCGCCGCACTCTGAGGAGGGGCTCATCAGATCCTCTGTGTTTGGACTTTAAAGCTCCTGTGAGGAGATAACAGCTGATGTGACCGACTGAACTAAACAAAGACATTAAGGAGAAGTTTGATGATTCCACAGCTCGCAGTAAGAGGAACTTTCAAGACAAAGAAGAGAACGGGAGGAGGTTTTATTTCAGGCATGAGGGGAGATGATTGGATGACGTTTGTCCACAGGGGGGCGCCAAAATCAAAGCTACATAAACAAACCTAACAGAAAGTCATGCAGAAGTAATCTCCCTCACGCTGTAACTCTGATTATAAATGTTTGACACAAGCTTTACTTTACATCGACTAGCTATAAGCTGGAATTCATGATCTGGAACCAGGAGGCAGACACCCTCTCTACTTTTAAAAGCAGGCTTCAAATTTTCCATGTTAAGAAAGCTTATAGTTAGAGCTGGATCAGGCTTGAATAAGCTCTCAGTTATGCTGCTATAGGCTCAGACTGCTATAGGTTCAGACTGCTATAGGCTCAGACTGCTATAGGCTCAGACTGCTATAGGCTCAGACTGCTATTGGCTTAGACTGCTATAGGCTCAGACTGCTATAGGCTCAGACTGCTATAGGCTCAGACTGCTATAGGCTCAGACTGCTATAGGTTCAGACTGCTATAGGCTCAGACTGCTATAGGCTCAGACTGCTATAGGCTCAGACTGCTATTGGCTTAGACTGCTATAGGCTCAGACTGCTATAGGCTCAGCCTGCTATAGGCTCAGACTGCTATAGGCTTAGTACTGCCTATAGGCTCAGACTGCTAATAGGCTCCGACTGCTATGGCTAGGACGCTATAGGCTCAGACTGCTATAGGCTCAGACTGCTACAGGCTGAGACTGCTATAGACTCAGACTACTATAGGCTTAGACTGCTATAGGCTCAGACTGCTATAGGCTCAGATTGCTATAGGCTCAGACTGCTATAGACTTAGACTGCTATAGGCTCAGACTGCTACAGGCTGAGACAGCTATAGGCTCAGACTACTATAGGCTTAGACTGCTATAGGCTCAGACTGCTATAGGCTCAGACTGCTACAGGCTGAGACTGCTATAGACTCAGACTACTATAGGCTTAGACTGCTATAGGCTCAGACTGCTATAGGCTCAGATTGCTATAGGCTCAGACTGCTATAGACTTAGACTGCTATAGGCTCAGACTGCTACAGGCTGAGACAGCTATAGGCTCAGACTACTATAGGCTTAGACTGCTATAGGCTCAGACTGCTATATGCTCAGACTGCTATAGACTCAGACTGCTATAGGCTCAGACTGCTATAGGCTCAGACTGCCAGGGGAACTGACACACTGGGATCATGTCCAAAAACATGCACCCTCATTTCATTACTTGTAATTTCAATGAGAGACACTGGGGTTAACTCCATGACAGTGACCCTGTAACACGGCACCAGTTGAGGATGCTTCTGGAGTTCTGGGTTCCGGATATCTGTCGGGTCTTAAAGAGACAGTAGCGGAAATGAAGTATCTCAGACAGAGGCTGAAATGAGGGTCTTCTAAGACTGCAGCCTGAGGCACGTGAAGAGTTTTTTGGGCCCTAAATGTTGTAAAGCTGCTACAGAGTTATTCATTAAATCTAATAGAGAAGTGTGATAATGAAGGCGTGCAGCAGGGATCACGTGTCGGTCCTCTTTAGCTTCATTTCAACACTTTCAGACAGGAACAGTTTCTTATCAGCGTTCATCATGTGAAAACATCTGTCCTTGTTGACCTCTGAACCTCTCTCTAACCTGTCACTGTGACTGATCGTCCACGGTCCGCTCTCAGATTCATCATCCTCAGCTAGAATTCATTCTGTTCATCGTCCCTTTATTCAAAGAACAGATCACCTGAAGGTCCCTGGAGCTCTCTGACTCCTCCGAGAGTTAAAGGGGGGAGACGGAGGAGGAGAGGGTGATGAAGTGTGGGAGGCGGGAAAGGGGAGGAAGGTTGTTTCTTATCTGATCCAGACCACTTTAGGAAGACACCTGTGGCATCCAGGTAGATATATTACCACCTAAGTAGCCGTAACCCCCCCCCCCCCCCCCCCACTCCTCAGGTTGGAGGTGGGGCGGTCTGTCAGACAGCTGCAGGCAGGAAGTGAAGCCGACAGCCGGGAACGCCTTTTATTTATGGAGCAGTGAGACGAGGAGGTTTAACGAGGAGGAGCGTCTGAGAGAGATCAGGTTCAAAATCAAAGATGAGACCACAGGAAGTAAAAACAGCAGCACAGGTAGAACTTATTCAATTAGGTAAGAAGACGGACATCCATCACTTCATCTTTATACCGGTCCAGATTCACGCTCTGCTGCACGCCTCATTCACAACACAATCCTCAGGTGGTCAGGTCCAGGAAAGGGAACACCAGAGTCTGCTCGTTTGATTTTAAACTAACAGGAAGTCAAGAAAGAAAAGAAGATAGTGAACATCTTCTGCAGACAACAATGGTGTCAGATGTTGTTGATAGTGCCTCGATTTAAGATGACCCTGCCTTAACCAAACTGAGGATCTGTGCAAGAAGACCAACAGAAGCCCAAAGGAGGCCGCCACCAAATCTGAGCTCCTCACTTTCAGACAGCTGGAGTCATGTGACCGAGGTTTCCCCTTCTGTAATCACTGAATCAAGGATTCTCCTCCTCCTCCTCTCCTCATCCATGTTGTCTTCCTGGTCCTCTGAAAACCTCTGACCTGTTGACTCCAGGCCTGGCTCCGCTCATCCTGACTTTGGTTTGTTGTTGTAGTTAAGTGAAATACGATCTGGTGATAACACAGAGTGTTTTATTCTGAAAATTAACCGGATGTTTTACTTTTGTTTTGGTGAAACCTGACTTCCTGTCCCGCTCCATCTGCTCTGTTGAGATTGATGCGTCGTGCTCCGGCATCCGGGACAAATAGAAGTCTTGTGTATCTGATCCGGAGGACTCCGACCTGCTGGATCAGAGACGCAGCTGGAACGCAACGGAGCGGATCCAGTGGAAGTTAACACATTGACTAGAATAGAAACCTATCAGGATGGATCGGAGACGGAGTGGACACGGAGAGTGACAAAGCCAGTACTGTAAAATGGGACCTAATGAGTTTCCCTTGCCTTTGCAGACGGCCCCAAGTGGACACTGTTGGAATTACTCTTTCTTTCACTTCAGCAATGGCTGCATTTTCCACCTCCAGAAGTTGTCACTTATTGAGACCCAATTTAGGATCTATGCTAGCATGTATGTTTTTTTCAGTGTACCAACAGTATCAGCTCAAGACTCAAGCTCCTTTATGTTGTAGGTTCTTATTATCAGCACTATAAGGGCCTGTGTCCACTCACAGCAGTTTTTGTGCTGCAGATCAGTGCTCAGCATGAACGCAGAAATACTTCAGCCTCAGTTTTTTATCGTTGCTGCACTCTCAGTTGATGCTAGCTCACCACAAGGACTTGTCAATGTCACCTCTCCATCGTCCCCCAATCAGAGTCAAGAAGGGGCGGGACTTCTGATGTCAACTTTGGCAAGTTTAGAGCTGCTGCTAATGCTACGACGCAATTTTCTTCCCATTTGGCGCCCCCCTGTGGACAAAGTGGTACATCTTTGCTGACCTTGTCCTGTAGATATCTAAATCGTGTTTTCCAGCAAAAACGTTTCACTCATTGGGAAAACCTGCTCTGTAAAATGTAAACAAAGGCTACTGTTGGCCAGCTCTTCTGACACCTACCCCCCAGGCGAGGGTTTCAGGTGCTACATATGATCATTCAGAAAGATTAAATCTGGTTTTAAAAAGTCCTGATTCTTTTCTCGGATCATGATGAAGCATCAGGATTCATTTTTGTGTTTTCATAACCATCAAAAAACTCCTTACAGTAGCTTTAACGGTGTCTCCTACAGGAAGCAGAGGCACCCTCTTACTGATGCTGTTAGTGGAGACAGGCCCTTACAGCTGGTATTGCTAATGTTATCAGTTATAATCGTTACTGCGCTGCTCTTCTTTCCTTGACTCTTGGTTTCAGTTTGTTGGCCTCGTCTGTGATCCGTCACACACTTGGTCTGAAGCTCTCTGATCCCTCTAATCACCGATCTGCTCCGTTGTTTGCTTTAGTCTCTGCGCCGCTCTCTTCACTCGGAGCTCTAATCTGACCTCGTCCATCGTCCGCTCCGGTCTGGGAGCTGATCTGAGATCCGTCCTGTCACCGTCCCTCTTTGATGTGCTGATCGTACCTGCTGGACGAGCTCAGAGGATGTTTATTCCACACCTAATGTGTTGACAGGTGTCAGGAGGGGGAGGGGGGCTGCTCAGGTGTGTGTGCTGGTGATAGACGCTCCCTTTGTCTCCAGGTGTGTGTATAGCTGAGGGACACTCATGCATTTCTTCTCCTTTAAGTGTGTGTGTGTGTCCAGGTGAAGGTGTGTGTGTGTGTGTGTCCAGGTGAAGGTGTGTGTGGATCCTCCTCTGTGCCCTCGGGCTCTTCCTGTAGCAGCGTTTGTTTCCGTCCCCCGGCCCGGGGACTCGTCAGGCATTAACTGAGGTCATAACAGCTCCCCAGTGAAGACAATTAGCCGCTAAACGCCTCCCTGCTCGCCGCTGTTTGTTTACCCGCCCGCCATGTCGCTGCTGTGTTCTCTTTTTGTTCTCTTCTGTGTGTGAGCGTGTTTTAACGCAGAGCCCACAGGTACATCCGGAGAGAAGAGAAGTTAAAACAGAAAGAAAAACAAGTCTGTTGATGAAACGAGACGAGGGTACGGACGGACGCGTTCACAGCCGGCTGGTCCGTCTCTCTGGACGCTCGCTCGGGTTACCTGTGAGCTTCAAAGTGCTCTGAGAGTAAAGGTGACTTCAACGAGAGACTGCTGTTCAAAATGTGATCTAAATAAAAAATAAGCTTTGACTTCATACCCTGAACATATAACTCCCTTTCCCCATCAAAACTGAAGTCTGGGTGTTAAACTACGTACACGAATAATTACAGATGAATAAAGCACCATCATGACCTTCCACTGATCGTGAAGGGAAATACATTTTTTACTGACACATTCATTCTAAAAAATATCTTCACCCTTTTTATGAATGTCTTTGAAAACCTTTTCCAGCAACAGTATTCTTATTTATAGTATTAAGACCACCTTGTACAGTCATGGCCAAAAGTTTTGTGAATGACACAAATATTACATTTTCACAAAGTCTGCTGCTTCAGGGTTTTTAGGTGTTTTTGTCAGATGTTTCTATGGTATAATGAAATACAATTAGAAGCATTTCATAAGTATCAAAAGCTTTTATTGAGAATTAGACAGAATTCATGCAATAAGTCAATATTTGCAGTGTTGACCCTTCTTTTTCAAGACCTCTGCAATTCTCCCTGGCATGCTGTCAATCAACTTCTGGACCAAATCCTGACTGATGTCAGTCCATTCTTGCATAATCAATGTTTGGAGTTTGTCAGAATTTGTGGGTTTTTGATTGTCCACCCGCCTCTTGAGGATTGACCACAAGTTCTCAATGGGATTAAGATCTGGGGAGTTTCCTGGCCAAGGGCCCAAAATCTTAATGCTTTGTTCCCCGAGCCATTTTGTTCTGACTTTTGCTTTATGGCAAGGTGCTCCATCATGCTGGAAAAGGCATTCTTCATCACCAAACTGCCCTTGGATGGTTGGGAGAAGTTGCTCTCGGAGGACGTTCTGGTACCATTCTTTATTCATGGCTGTGTTTTTAGGCAAGATTGTGAGAGAGCCCACTCCCTTGACCGAAAAGGAACCCCACACATGAATGGTCTCAGGATGCTTCACTGTTGGCAAGAGACAGGACTGATGGTAGCGCTCACCTCGTCTTCTCCGAACAAGCCTTCCTCCAGATGCCCCAAACAATGGGAAAGGGGATTCATCAGAGAAAATGACTTTACCCCAGTCCTCAGCAGTCCAGTCCCTGTACCTTCTGCAGAATATCAGTCTGTCCCTGATGTTTTTACTGGAGAGAAGTGGCTTCTTTGCTGCCCTCCTTGACACCAGGCCTTCCTCCAAAAGTCTTCGCCTCACTGTGCGTGCAGATGCACTCACACCTGCCTGCTGCCATTCCTGAGCAAGCTCTGCACTGGTGGTGGCCCGATCCCGCAGCTGTAACACCTTCAGGAGACGGTCCTGGCGCTTGCTGGACTTTCTTGGGCACCCTGGAGCCTGTTTGGCAACAATTGAACCTCTCTCCTTGAAGTTCTTGATAATTGGATAGACGGTTGACTGAGGTGCAATCTTACTCGCTGCTATAAACTTCCCTGTTAGGCCCTTTTTGTGCAATGCAATGATGGCTGCACGTGTTTCCTTGCAGGTAACCATGGCTAACAGATGAGGAACAATGGTGTCATGCACCATCTTCCTTTTAAAGTGTCCAGTCACTCAATCATGACAGATTGATCGCCAGCCTTGTCCTCATCAACACCCACACCTGTGTTAATGTGTGTGACACCTGTGTGTCATTGAAATGATGTTAGCTGGTCCTTTTGTGGCAGGGCTGAAATGCAGTGGAAATGTGTTTTTGGTGATAAAGTTCATTTTCAAGGCAAAGAGGGACTTTGCAATGAATTGCAGTTGAGCTGATCACTCCTCATAACATTCTGGAGTATATGCAAATTGCCATTATAAAAACTGAAACAGCAGACTTTGTGAAAATTAATAGTTGTGTCATTCTCAAAACTTTTGACCATGACTGTATATATAAAAGACAGATTTAGTTATTAACGTCATAAATTCGGGAGAATAAAGATGTAATATTTCAAGAATACTATTTTACAAGATATTCTCTTCCTTTTTTTCATGCATGCAAATCGCTGCTCCTCTTATATCGCTCGTTATGATGTTGTATCCCTCAAATCTGTAGATGAACCACAGCCTGTAGTTCCAACTTCTTTCTTATAAAATTACAATTTAACTCTGAAATTATTACAATTTTATTTTCTTAATATTACAAATTAAATCCCGTAAATTAACGGGTTTATTTTTGTAAATTTAAGATTTTTTTTCTATTAAATTTACGAATTTATTCTTGTAATATTACAACTTTAAGAAATAGAGTTAGCTCAAATCAATAATACTCAAAAACACAGAAAAGTCGTCAATTAGCGAGAATAAAGATGTAATATTACAAGAATAAATACGACTTTATAAGATAATCCATGCTCCTCATTTTCGTGCACGCAACTTATCACTCGAAATGTTGTAGCCCTCAAATACGTAGATGAAACACGGCCTGTAGTTCTGACTTCTTTCTCTTGAAATTACAATTTAACTTGTATTGTTACGTTTTTTTTCTCTTAAAGGTGACATATCACGCTTTTTTCATCAACATATATTGGTCTAAGAGGTCCCCAAAACATGTCTTTAAAGTCTATGCTCAAAAAAACACTTTGAAATCAGATTCTGGTCTGCCTGAAAAACCCTCTTCTTCAGTCCTCATCAGAACAGTCTGTTTTCCCTCTGACCACGCCCCCTCAGGAAGTGGGTGTGGCCTCGGCTCTCCGGCACGTTGATCTAATGTTTACATGTTGGCTGAATATACACGGCTGCTCACAGACCCGCGTTACTTCAACCCTCTGAATCTGATCCAGAATCTGATCCTGACGGAGAGGCGCCTGCAGCAGGACCTTTCTGAACCATTGGTCACAGATTTAGTGTTTCTTGTTGTTTTATTTGTCAGCATGTCGACGTGTGTCTTGGTACACAGCTACCAACATGTAGCTATGTGGCTATGCTAACTAGCGCTAGCACTTATCCATGATAAATAAAAATCATCCACTAGATCTTCAAATCTGCAGACGTGGGGAGTCAAAGCGACCTTTGTGTTTATTAAGACAGCCTACAACTAGCATGCCTCCCTCCTAAGCTCCTTGTTAGCACACATGTGTGCAGGGAATGAAAAACGGAGGAGGGGTTGAGTTGTATTTTATACAGTCTATGGGCTGAACAAGCTCCGAGCTCTGACTTCCTGTTACAGACCGGATGGCGTTGTGACGTATGAAAAACACTGAAAACTGAAACGGCTGGTTTCAGCACACATTTACAGAAAGGTGGAGAAATCAAAACAGGGGCAGAATGGAGTCTTTGACTTTTCAGGGGGTTTGTAGACAGGGACACAGATTTCAGGGAGAGAACCATTAAAAAGAACATGTTGCATGATATGTCTGATTTAAGAGTTCTTGTGTTTCTTCTTTATTGCCATCTTGCAGAATTCCCAGAGCTTTGGCTTTAGACAGGAAGTCCATATGAAGCTTTTTGAGACGTTTCTGAATTGACTTTATTTAATGCTCTTGAAAGAAACTGCAAATGTTCACATATTTCAGAAGGTGATTCATTTATTTGCTGTTAATAGCACAATTTAAGATGGAAGCTTGGGGCCATAAATAAATGGACCTTGGGCCACAATTGGCCCCCGGGCCGTACTTTGGACATGCCTGCTTTAAACGGTGTAAGAAAATGACCACAGACATCGTAGAGTTCCCTCAGAAATAACAATAATAAAAATGTTTTCTTATCTTCGTTCAAATATAAAGAAGAAGACGAACAGCTAATCTTTGAATTGTAAAAGTTGAAGCCAGATGAAAGTCTGAGAACTCGTCTCACGGATAAAACCAAACGTATAAAATACTAAAGAAGCGAGTGGATGAGACGTCCGTGGATCGGTTTGCAGGACATGAAGGAACAGACCAAAGTGTTGCTGAACAGAAACATCCTCTCAGATCATTTCACTGCTTTCCACTCTTTGACTCCACAAACACTCGAGGGCGTTCGGACGTCTGCGGGCTTGTCCGTGATGAAGAACGCTGCGGATCAAAACGAGCATTTTGAACACCGAGACACGGAGGCCATTTACAGGAAACGCAGGGTGACGGCGGAGGCCGTGCTGAAACACACAGTCCATCAGCGTCTCGGTAAAACACCCCGCTGTGCCTCCTCCTCCGCGCTCCCAGCCTGCTGCATATAATTCACATGAATATATAAGAGGTGTAATATGAGTTATAATGGAGTCAGGGTTTGATTTGAAACAGTCCTGAGGGAGACGGGGAACATCTTTCAGTCTCTGCAGAACTTACAAAACTTCAAAAATACACCCTTCAACAAACGGATGAAGGAAACGAGGATTCACATCAAAACCATCAGAGGTTTAAAGTCCTGATGATGAAACGTGTCGGCGGCTCCAATATTTATGGACAGATTTAAAGATAACGTGAAAAAGAGGAAAGAAAAAATGCTGTTGATTCGATCACTGGAGGAAAAGGAGGAAAGGAAATGAGAAGACCTCCAAGGAATCCAAAGAAGGAAGGAAGGAAGCAAACAATGTTTTGAGGTAGAGCTGTCAAATGAAATGTTGATATTGTGCTAAAAATAATCTGTAGTGGTTCTTAACGCTGGTTTCCACCAGACAGACGAAGAAGAAGCAGAACCCTAACTCTGCGCAGAAGAAGAAGAAGAAGACTCGGTTATCAGCTAGCTAGCTTTCCTTTAGCACGTTCGTCAGACTTATACATTTACTTTCCCTCAAGTTTTAATAAATATCACAATAAAATAATCCTGAGGTGAAACTCTGAAATCTGGACAGACTTATTTTGAAGGACAGATTTAAAGGTGACATGTTCTGCTCTTTGTCATCAACATATATTGGTCTAAGAGGTCCCCAAAACAGGTCTTGAAAGTTTATGCTCATAAAAACACTTTGAAATCAGATTCTGGTCTGCCTGTAAACCCCTCTTCTTCAGCCCTGCTCAGAACAGGCTGTTTTCTGTGTCTGTGCCTTTAAATGAGAATGAGCTATCTGACCACGCCCCCTCAGGAAGTGGGCGTGGCCTCGGCCGTCCAGCACGTTGATCTAATGTTTACATGTTGGCTGAATATACACGGCTGCTCACAGACCCGCGTTACTTCAACCCTCTGAATCTGATCCAGAATCTGATCCTGACGGAGAGGCGCCTGCAGCAGGACCTTTCTGAACCATTGGTCACAGATTTAGTGTTTCTTGTTGTTTTATTTGTCAGCATGTCGACGTGTGTCTTGGTACACAGCTACCAACATGTAGCTATGTGGCTATGCTAACTAGCGCTAGCACTTTTCCATGAAAACTAAAAATCATCCACTAGATCTTCAAATCTGCAGACGTGGGGAGTCAAAGCGACCTTTCTGTTTATTAAGACAGCCTACAACTAGCATGCCTCCCTCCTAAGCTCCTTGTTAGCACACATGTGTGCAGGGAATGAAAAACGGAGGAGGGGTTGAGTTGTATTTTATACAGTCTATGGGCTGAACAAGCTCCGAGCTC